>NW_021633872.1:0-23796 GCF_004799145.2 Neltuma alba
TACAGTTAGCTGAGTGCACTCTTTACGTCTCGTCGTGATTTATATTAATACTATCAGTCTTTCACTGTCACTTGTCCCGATTCAAATTCAAAAGGCATCCTGAGTCAACTAAAAAACAGTCCGAAGAGCATAGGTCCACGACGTGATTTTGCGATATTTAAGCTCTGCTCAGGTTATTTTATACAGTTTTACTGGTCAGTTTGCAACACTCACTGCGATATTGATTATTGAATAATATTTATTCTAGCTATTCAGGTTTTCCGGTAGCGTTGCTGTCCAAGTTACATATAATTTAAGCAAAAATATTTGTAGCCTCCTGACGCGGGGCAAATTATCGATCTGTTGCTTCACATGATGCAGTATGGCAACATCCGACACCAAGGGATGTAAAAGTAACTTTATATATTAAAAGTGGGTAATGGAAAATATCATCCATGAAATACCAAGTACTAATAAATTCCTGTTACCGATAAATTAGATAGGGGCGAAAAAACTGTTACGTACTGATATCTTTAAATTTGAAACTAAATAAGAGTAGATTGTTCGGCTTTAAATATGACAATATTATTCTATTCACTGAAATTGCCAGCGAATTAAAATTTATTCGCAACGCATTGTTGACATAAGGAGCAGCAGCGTTTGTTTCAGGCATATGACTTAAATTTAAAGACGTTGTATTACAAAGTCACACTTACGCCTCAGTTTTCATTAAATTAAATGTTAAGAAAAAATTCATGGAGCTGTCTACAAAAATATCATATGACTGCACCACAACAAGGGATTCAAATCTCTGCCTAATAATTTATAGCAACTAATATGCGCTTGTGTATTTATAAATGGATCTGCATGTGAACATGGATGCCAAGCGAGGATGCACTAAACCGTGTTAGATATTCTAGGCCCTGAATTTTTTATTACCATAATTATAAACAAGTGCGTGTACAAAGACCACCACGAGGGTCACGATGAAAAACCAATCACTATATACTCCCCCGTCCATAGTATAAAATTGCCGCTAGAGGTTCTTGACCCAAAAAAAAAAAAAAAGACTGCTTCTACAATAAACGATTAGATCCAAAATATAAGAGTCTTTGAGAGTAATCAATATTTATTTATCAATTTTATTTCTGTAATTAATGCTTAAATATAATATCAGCAGAGTTGAAAAAATCAATTTTAGATGGATTTAACAAGCCTTTTTTTTTTTTTTTTTATAATTAGTTAGACTGAGGTATATTGTGGATGGAATGAAGTGTATATAATTACATATAAAGCTAATAAAAAATACAGATATCATGAAAGATAAATCCTCGTTCATATAATAAACACGAACGCTATACCAGTGGCAGCAGACTACTTTCAGATTTCAAGTATTCGCGTTCCCAGTCCAGATCCGATTTGATGCTCGGCCGAGCTAACCTTCCGGCTGGGTCAACTGGTCAACAATGGATCGGATTTGACCTGCTGCTGAAATTTTTGCCAAAAAACAACCTCACTGGTTACCAATAAAATATAATATAATGACCTCGATCTAAAATACAATTCTTCAAAAAGCAACATTAAATTCGGGAGCAATGCTCTTTTTTGAGCTCATGCAATAACGAGCTAAAAAAAACAAAATTCTGAAATAAATTAAAATATTGAAGTCTCAGCTCTCAATAAGTCGACTACGCAAGACATATAATAAACGCAATCCAATAAAATCAACAATATTCTTAAGCTAACAAAAACCACGGAAATCCAAAACATATATATACACAGGCACGTCGGGTCAGAACGATAAGTGCCTTATCCGCCGCTAACCTATCCTGATATGCTGACCCAACTTGATGTGAATGTTGTACCAATGAGCAGGATTGGACGCATTGAGTTGAATTAAATGAATATCTCATAATTAAAAAACTATTTAGATAAAATCCAAACTATAATTTTATAATTTTAAGTATTTTTTCTATAATAAATATGTAGGGAGTTTATCACGTTTTATGAAAAAAGTATTTTTTAGAAGCACTTTTAAACATTACCAACACCCTCCTAAATCTCTTCATAATGTACGAATGGGAAATTTAGTTTTTTTTTTTTTTGGTTTAATACTGATCATTGATCGAATGATAGGATAAGCAGCATGCAGGTCACGTGTGAACCCCGTTGTTTGGGCTATCGCAAAGCATCCTGTTCAGACCTGCGTTCAAAAAATGAAGAAAAGCATACGCCAATCTGTTTAAAGATATGGATGAATGCTTAAATAGCATGTTGCAGGAATGTGCATATATATAAACAACCATTCATTCGCTGGAACTTAATCCCGCACCAACCTTAATTTGAACGTGACTTGACTTCGACTAGTATCACGTTCACGACATCATTCTAAAGTTTAGAATTTTTTTTTTTTGGGGGGGGATGGAATAGCCACGAAGACTTTTCGCTTTAATTATATTCAAGCAAATAAATAAATATTATATTTATTTTAAAGAATAATAATACAAAAACACCACGGCTTTTTTTTCGGACAAAAACACCAAAGGTGAAGAAATACAAGTAAATACAAAAACACTTTTCTTCTCCCCCTGCCCCTCTTTATCTCTTTTTCCCCAAACAGTTTTAAATTAGAATGTGGATATATCCCATCCTGCATGAATTTCAGAGGCGCGTCATTTTTTGAAAAATTATGAATGGTATGTTGTTTTACAGATTTGATTTGCATAGACATATACATGCACTGGGCATGATGGGCATGGATCTTTCTTTAAATCTTCTTTTTATTTAAAAATTTAAATAGCAACAACATCAGCAAAAGTAACAACCATCTCTGACGAGGGATTTTTTTACCCCCAAATAACAGTTGTTATCGGCTTATCGTCTCCGTCGAACAGTCGCGGGAGAAGCTTCAATTTATGTTTAAATTTAATCGTTATATGCCACATATTGGGACTGATAGGGGATAAGCGAACAAATTTTGTGAGTTTTCATTATTTTCGTATAATATTAAAACTTCAAGAATACATATTAATATCAATTATATCAGTGGAGAATATTTTTACAATAAATTATGAATACAAATTTTGTAGTCTATGTATTCTGTAAGTTTATATAATGTCATCTACGTATAATAAATAAATGACCTCATAAATCTCGCCCTTTTAACAAATTTATATAAATGTTAAATTTCACACTTAATTCAAGAAATCAAATTCTGGCAAAGAAATTCAAGAAATCAAACGAACGGTGTTTATGGAAGCCTTTTTGTTTTCAAAAAAAAAAACAGAAGGAGAGAAATGACTTGTGAGTAATTTCTCTGCGACTTACGAGTAACTTGAAAAGAGATTTTTTTGTTGTTGTTTTTTTTTAGTGAATGCACCATAAAATTTTTTGGTTGGGGGAGATGTGATTTGTGAGACAGGGAGGAGAGAAAGAGAGGGCATAGGAAAGTGTGAAAAGCTGGGAGTTGAAGAATAATGGAAGGAGATGGGGGATCCATCATTTCTGGGTGTTTGCAGAGACACAGTAATGATTACAGTTTTTTGTTGATTTGGATTGATTGGTATTTGGTGCTGCCCTCTTTTTAATTCTCCTTCTTTTTTCTCCTCGGGACTCACAATGACACCGTCCTCCCATCCATCATTTCCCCTCTTTCTTTCCTTCGCCTCCCAAACATGTCATCCGTTTATTGAGGATTTTTTTTTTGTTGAAAAATTGCTCCATATTACTGCAAATATAGTACTCACTTAGTTATTGTTATTTAAATAAAAAGTAATATGAGCCGTTAAAAATAAAATAGAAAATTACATCATAACCCTTGGTCCCGGCTTGTAGCTAGACTGATGAGGGCAGTGGTGATATGAGTCTGGGGTGACGGTTGGATAGGGAAGAAAGGGGAATGGAAGTAGGGGTAGGGATAATTATTAGAAGAGGGAGAATGGAGCGCAGGACGGCATTTATTATGATGAGAAGAGGAGAGAAGAGACAGCATCATCATCATCCTCCTCCCCCTGCCACTACACTACCCTCCCTACATGTGGCATCAACCCCATCAATCCCGTGCCCGTCTTTTTTAATTTTTTTAATTTGTATTTTCGTCTCCACTATAAAACCTCCGCCGCATGCTCTATTACTTACAGCACCACTGTTGAAGCAGGACTCCTTCCTGAAGAAATTTTGTGACCCAATTAATTTTAAACAATTCACATTATTTTTTAACTCTAGTGAAATGATTCTTTCTCCTCCGGACACTCTGTTTTCCTTTATACTTTTTTCTGTTCTAAATATAAAATTTTATTTTATTTTTATTTTTATCTTAAATATAAAATCTCAATCTATTTTATTTATCATATTTATACTTTTTTTAGGTAATCCTTTAATAATGATAGTTCTATCCATATGCTGGATTAGCAAAGATATTTTAAAAAGACAATACATATTTATTACAATAACTAACTCAACTTTTTTTTTAATCTCCTCAAATTAATTAACTAGTTTTTATAATTAAGACCGAAGATAGTATCAAGCACCTATCACAATCTTGCAGAGCTAAAACAACGATTAAGTCATCACTCAAAATAATTTTTAAAATTTTTGCCCTTTAAAAGGTATAAACTGGCAAAAAAGTAAATTTTTCGTAGTAATTAAATGCACTTCTAAAATTTTGAAATAGAAACACTCGCATTATTTTAATTGTAATTAGTATAATTTAATATTTAAGACGCCATACATGATTTCAAGAATATTTTGCAATAGTGGGACTAATCCAGTACAAAAAAAACGAAATTACTAATCTGCCTGGTCAGTAAGATGTTGAATGATCCCCCGTGGAAAAATATGAATTTGCTGCTTAATATAAATCATTGTTACATATTTTTGCACATTAATAGACACATTAAATTAATAAAATTTTCTAATTATCTCTAAGTCTTTTTTCTATTAATATTTACAAATTATTCTTATTAATAATATCTTTTCCTTCTTCCTTTTTTTCAAATAAAATTAAATAACTGTAAAAATTAAAAAATACTATAAATAATTCATATTTAAGATCAATTTTAGAAAAAAGGAAATAATGATAATGAAAGAAAAAGAAATTAAAAAACACGTGGAAAATTGGGAGTGGGAAGGGGGGCAAAAGACACTGCTGTTGATGGGAGGCGATAGGGTGGGACAGTATCGTCGGTGGCACACGTGCACGAAAGAACCAACACTGGCAGGAATTGAAGTGACGTTGGGTGGGCTGTGCTGTCTCTGCGGCTATGTTCTCAGAATTCAACACCCCTCTCGCTCTCACCTTCATCTTCATGCCATCTTTGCCCCGCCTCTTTGGCTCTTATACGGCCCTCTTTCCCTCCATTCTTTTTCTTTAATGTCCAAAAATTACAAGTCAAATTAAACTCACGCCTTTTTAGTTTCTATGGCAAGTGATCGTCGTCTACACGTTCCTCTTTCTCTCTCCTCTCTTTCTTTTGTATTTTAGTTTCACATTAGTTGTACCCCCCGGGTTCTCTCCCGTCGGCATCATCTATTCCCCCGATTTCTCAGTCCTGGCTTTTCACTGACGAGGCATCTGGATAAAAATCAAATTATAATTTTAAAAATATTTTTATAATTCATAAAATAAATATACGAAGGAGTTTGTCCCGTTTTTTAAAAAAATGTTTCTGGCGAGTAATTTTAAAAGTTATCAAATACCCCTAAATCATATTTTCTGCTCAATACTATTTGATTTCCCTGTTCCATTCCACGTGGCAATGTATCCCACTTATGAAATAAACCTTCTGTACCATAAATTCATTATTTCACGATCATATCATTTTCAATCCATACTGTGCACATCCATCCGTGTGCGTAATAGAAAATTAATATAGAGTAATATATAAAGCCAATGCTATTTGTAAATAAGGAATAATATAATTTATTCGAGGTCCTGCATAAAATGTGGCCCTACAAATTTTCATAAAAATATCGATAAGGATGATTATTTAGTTTGGTCTAAGTCATTTTTTGGCACTCGGCGAACACATTTTTTTTTAAAGGTAATTTTAATTTTAATAAATAAAACTTGCGTGAATTAGCTGCCATGCTCCCGTGTGCATATCGTCCATCCGGTAATATAATAAAAACAATAACATGTACATAATTCCCCTCTTTTTTTTTAATACAATAATTCCCGTTAATAAGTATGAAGTGAATCGTGTTCTGGGAACTTGATAGCTGTTAGCATACAACGTATTGGATCAAGAGAGTATTGGGCTTGAACTTGATCCATAATTGGGAATGGGTGCCCTCAAAAGACCCTGTGCCCAAGTCAAATATCAGGGCCTGTTATGGTCGGCCCCTTTGAATATTCCATGGCTCAGAAAATGAGCAACATCAACATTTTTCTTTTGAACTAACATGTAAACTTGTCTATTCTGGTTGCTTTCTATAAATATTGGTCCATTACACTTTAGGGCCTCTGCGACTGCAACCGACGATGGCAATGGATAGTGCTCCCGCTCGTTATCATAGGCTCGGCTTTAATTTAGTCACACTTGCTCGACATATAAAATTTGGAAAATATTTGAAAATTTACTGCCATAATAAGAAACTCTTACATGTTTATTTCAAAATATAATAAAAGAAAGATTACAGTTATGAATCAAGAGAACGTTAGTTATATTGATACTCCTCAGAAAAAAACTTATTTCCTTCCCGTACGTTGTATGTGTATTCCCGATGAAATGTGTTCTTTTCTTTTTATTTTTTGGGTCCATCTAAACGTTGTACTTTATCAGTTATCAATACGGTACACTGTTTCATAACTTGACATTTCCAGTTTTGTCAAACTATACCGTTACCAACGAGGCGGGCGACAACGAGTCAATGAGACGGGTAGGCGAGTTGGCATTTGCGGGTTACACATTGCATCTATTCTGAATACCCCCCCCCCAAAAAAAACGTGTTCAATTCGTAATCATTGCAATTAACACCTGAACGTGATATCGATTTATTTTTCATTGCCGTACCTTTTGCCCCTTTCACATTTATGATGTCAAACCACGCATCAATCCGTAAGCGCGCCCAACATAGAGTACAACACAAACATTTAAAAAGAACCAAGTTAAAATGGATTCGGTGGAAATCGTTGGTGGAAGCTTGGGTTTACAACTGTGCCGCCCAAACACGACAGACTAAGTACAGGCAATGATCCAGCACCAGCAGGCACGCTGCAAACCAATGGGATGGAAAGTGGGGCAGGATACCCCCGAATAAAAATAAATATCCCAGTTGTTTAAAACCAGAATAAAATCCAGGTTCAAAAATGAAATTAAAGGATTAACCTATCAGGATTGACATGCAAGTCGCAACCAAAATGGAGAAAAGGCCCAAAATTTACGTTACAGGACGACGAGGACGTATCAACTCACACGTACTATTGCCACGCAACAGCTATTTCAAGTGCTCTCATGTGATCAGCAAGAGCCACGTATCCCCCACCTTTTCTCTCTCTCTGACTATCACGCCTGCTTTCTGTGCATCAAAACGGCAAACTATCATTTCTATTTTGCTTCCAAAAAAAAAAAAAAGGATAGGTACTAAATAAATGAGGAAGCCCGGCCAAAACTCAGCACAGCAATTCTCATTCTTCATCACTGAGCAAGGTCTTCAATGGCCTCTACCCACATTCTCTGTTTTCTCTGTCTTTTCTTTGTCATCCCCTTCTCTTCATCTTCATCATCTACACCTAACACCATTACCATCTCTCTCTCTCCTCTGCCCACCACGCAGCCGTCTTCGGATGAATTTGAGAACCTCAAAGTAGTCTCCTCCGCTACTCGAAACAGAGCTCACCACCTCAAGCACCGCAACTCCAATTCCAAACCTCCCCTCGTTAAAACGCAAGCTTATCCCAGGAGCTACGGTGGCTACTCCATTCATCTTAATTTTGGAACGCCGCCCCAAACATTTCCCTTCGTCCTGGACACCGGAAGCAGCTTGGTCTGGCTCCCCTGCACTTCTCGCTATCTCTGCTCCAAATGTTCCTTCCCTAAAATCGACCTGACCAAAATCCCCAAGTTCATTCCCAAGAATTCATCCTCTTCTAAGATCGTTGGTTGCCAAAACCCAAAATGTAGTTGGATATTCGGCTCTGATGTTCAGGCTCGATGCCAAGACTGCAAACCCAATGGCCGAAATTGCTCGCAGATATGCCCTGCTTACATAATTCAATATGGTTTGGGCTCAACGGCTGGCTTCTTACTCTTAGAAAATCTGGACTTCCCCGGAAAAATTGTACCCGATTTTCTTGTCGGGTGTTCCATCTTGTCAACTCGGCAACCCGCTGGGATCGCCGGGTTCGGTCGCGGACCGGAGTCCCTGCCCTCCCAGATGGGTCTGACCCGGTTCTCATACTGTTTACTACCTCACAGGTTTGACGACTCCTCAAAAAGCAGTGAACTAATCTTGCACAGTGCATCCTCCAAGGCCAAGACTAACGGCTTTAGCTATGCACCGTTTCAGTCTAACCCGTCAGCGAATAATTCAGCGTTCCGTCAGTATTACTATATAAGCCTTCGAAAAGTCATCGTGGGTGGCAAGCAAGTCAAAATTCCTCACAAAATGCTGCAGCCAGATTCCCAAGGCAATGGAGGCTGCATAGTGGACTCTGGCTCGACCTTCACATTCATGGAAAAGCCTGTTTTTGATTTAGTGGCGCAAGAGTTCGGGAGGCAAATGGGTAACTATAGCAGAGCCAGGGACGTAGAAGCCCAATCTGGTCTGACTCCGTGTTACGTTATTTCCAGCAAGAAATCAGCATATTTCCCGGAATTAACTTTTCAATTCAAAGGGGGTGCCAAAATGGTACTGCCTTTGAGCAATTACTTCTCGCTGGTTGGTAAGTCGGGTGCCGCATGCTTGACCATTGTCTCAGACAATGGGGTCGGTCCGGCAGTGGCGGCCGGGCCGGCGATCATTCTGGGTAATTATCAGCAGCAGGATTTCCATGTGGAATATGACTTGGAAAATAACAGGCTTGGATTTCGGCCTCAAAGTTGCAGCAAGAATGCTTAGGAGTTGGCAGCTAAGGCTTAACCATGGTGGTTAATGAGCGGTCGCAGCGGAAATGGTAGCCGAACACGGGGGCGCCAACGTGACTGGGGGATTGAAAGTGAGCGCCTGTAGCAGGGGGCAGGTGTAATATTTATTTTTAATGAGGGATCATGAAGTTAGCAGCAGTACTCGTTGATTTTAGGTATCGTAAAGTCAATTTAGTTGGTGCATTATTGACTGCGGGTTTCTACCGTACGTGGATGATGGATGGATTTCGCAAAAGGATTAAAAAAAACCAATGCTATTGTTTTGTTGATATACCATGCTAGGAGCCGGTGACAAGGCCCTATTGTTGCTTTCTGCTGTGATTCATATGATCCTTGTCGTGTCTAGCTTAAATTTCTTTCCAAAGAAGCAAGCGTTTACGAACACACCATTTGATCTTTATGCCATCTTCCTTTCTCAATAGGCTTTATTTCTTACGATGATCTTTAGGAAAAGTTCTCTTTTGGGAAGTGAAGTTAGAGCTTCTGTTTGTTTTTTGCCCGCTTTTTCTGGTGCCCCTGTGTCGCTTTCTTTGCGCCCGTAGATCTAGAAGCAGTCTTACTTTCCAGATGTAAACTGCAACCGACAGAGTGAAATATAAAATACAGAAATTAGGCACCTCGAATTCACGTCTAATTAATTGAGGCGTCTGAGTAATTTGGATTGGGGTAACAGTCATCACTGATCTGCGGACCTCTTCTTTCATTACTGCTTGGTAGGGCCATTGTTCCTAAAGCGAGCGTGACAATAACTTTGTGGGTCAACTTCACTCAACCATTTAAGCGATGCCCGCTCACCATTTTATCTTTTCAACTACAGGAAAACTAATCTAGCCAGCAAGAAAAACCTACGAGGAAACTGCCACTAACATGTACGGACGCAAAATGCCGGTAGGAGGTACGAACTGTGGAATCCAGAAATCGAGATAAACGAACAACACTATTTCCGTATAAAAGTTTGAAGTAGTTGTTCCCGTGATTAGGACTAAAAACCCGAAACAAGGAGCCATGGCTAGGAGAAATTAGGTTTTTCCTCCCTGTCTCTCGTTGTCAATCATACCCTCGAAGGCGATTATATATGTCATCCTTTGCATTGATAAGAAGACAGACAAGTGATGACAAAAAAGAGCAGTGAAATAGACGTGATTCTTTCTTCGCTTGCCGGCTATGAGTTTTTCATTGCGTTAACTTGGGATGTCAGCATCTGAAACGAGGTTTTGGTACCGATCCATTATAAAAAGTGCTTTTGACATGAGAGAGAGAGAGCTTGGTTTTGGGGGGGAGGGGGATCGCCATGCAAGAGAAGTTATAGACGACTTCGAACAAGGATCAGAGATTGCAGCAGAAAGTGAGATCAGTGATCAAGAAAGTTCGTCATCTCCAAGCGATCCAATAGTCTCATAGGCTTGTAATTTCGTTTGGTATCTTCATTAATCAGAGCCATCCATTCATTATCTAACTAGTGGACTAAAAGGTTTGTGTGGGTGTGCCTGATAGTGCGTCCTACCAGCACAACACACTCTGCAAAGCCGTGGTGTGACATTGCAATTGGTTAGATTGCTCAATACCTATTCAACTTCCCCTCTTCCAGCGTCTTTTCTTTTTGCGCCGTTCAGTACCCAACATCGAGTTGGTTCGGCCAATCATGACATACAAAGAAATTAAATCAAGGCAGGTTGGCCGCACACCACTGATAACGTTCACGGCGGGGATTGCTTGGCAGAACTGAGAGCCCACAGGCAAAATAGTTAATTAGAAGACTCTGCCCTGAAGGAATGCAAAAAAGGACCATATCATTTTGTCACTGCAATAAGAAGTAGTAATAATTTCGATGGCACCCTGAGTATGATGTTCGAGAAACTGCAAACCCCACGCCATATAAAGGAAGTGGGAAATCATGCATGTCAAAGCTAGGATCGTACATTAAAAGGGACGAGGTTTCCACAACACTACTAGCGCATGCTAAAAGTTTCAGTGTTAGAGCTATTGAATATTTGACCGTAAGAAATCAGCGTGAAATCTGCAGGTAAAGTTCAATAACAGCCATGTTTCCCTTTTCGCGTGAACTTAATGCCCCGTTTGGCGGGTTGGAAGTGGAATCCGCGTTTGGTTAAACCTCATAATTAAAGAAATATTCAAATATCAGATGAAAGGCAGATTGTTCATTGCTCGTGCGCCCATACATGCATTCGGTTGGGCAGCTCTAACAAAACATTACGAGACTTGATTTCTTGTCTTTTCGTTCTTGTGCATTGCCGCTTTTTCCTCTGCACGGGTTTCATTTCATGCAATGGATCAGTAGTACGGTTTCCACAAACCACTTTTTAAGATGAGCATTCACGTTAAGTAATTCCTTCGGCTCCCCATATCTGTGTGCAGCGTTAAAATTACAGCTTGTAACAGCAACAACACCACTACTGCACACTCCTTCCTCCAAGGATTTACAGTTTCAAAACGTGATCATGGGGAGGCAGAAGATAACGTGCCTGCTTGGAATCATAATAAAAATTTCCTATAAACACATTTTACGTAAACCGAAACAAAATTCTTTTTGCATATTTGTTTCATATTTTGTAAATTATTATTAAAAAATTACCTATAAGATACTCATAAGCTGTTTCAAAAGGGCCAAATGCTGCCTCAACTATGTGAGGTCTTTTTTTTCCCCCTCTTTTGAATTGAAAGTATTTGAGGTTTTTTAAGAATTTGAATGGGACCACATTTTGCTGACTTGGATCGGATGTATTGGGACCGGAATCTCAGTGATCCACAGTGGACTGGGGACCAGTTTCTGTGTGAACGCCATGCTATTCATCATTCCAGTCTTCAACCCCCTCTTCTAATCCTAAATATAAAACCTACTTTACAGTGTAACACTTCTCCAGAAAAGTATATATATATATATATATACTTTAATGGTGTAGATTTAAATTTTTCACTACTGATTTTTAAATAAAAAATATTTTTAAGAAAACTTACAGTTAAAAGATTATATTTATTTTGGATTATCTATATATTAAAGAAAAATATTTTAAAAAATAAAAATATAAAAAGTTAAATCTTAGCTATCCATTTTCAATTTGAACAGTTGAGATTTGATAAATATTACTCCTCCGGTCCTTAATATAGGACTCAATTCTTGAGTTGGTTTTGGTCCTAAATATAAAACCCATTTCTCATATTTATTAATTTTCTCTAAATTACCCCTATGGATACTCTCTCAACCATAATCAAGTAGAAGAGGAAGAGGGGTATTAAGAAAGATGATTATGGTGTTTTAGGAAAAATGTGTCACTTTTCTTATAATTAACTAACTTACCTAACTTCCTTAATCTAATAAAATTAGTTAAATAGGTCTTATATTAAGGACCGGAGGAGTACTACAGTGAATATTGAAACTGGTCCGGTGGATTGATTGTCCAACCGTGACTGGTACAATACTGGAATTTCAGGGAAAATACATTTGAACATTTTAGAGCCTAGACTGCTTATTTTTAGGTGACACGAGAATTTATATGCTCACTGCACCTAATATGAAAGTCCGTAAATATAATGTTTAAATTTTAATGTGTCACACATTAATTGTTTTTTTTATAATATTTTTATTTTTTTGGACATTTTAATTGTTTCTTTTTTATAATATTTTTACTTATTTGGACATTTTTATTTCTACTCATTAACGGATACTTTCAACAAAAAAATTGCAAAATCTCCAGATATTAATTATAAATAACCATCTTAAATATTTTAAAAATTTTACGAACTAGTTATAACAATCTTATATTTATAATTAAGTGAAATACTTGCCCTTGTAGATTTATTTATTTTTTAATTATTTGCAAGAACAATTACACGTTCAAAAGAAGCTACTCAAAACAACGATAGAAACATTCAACTACCCCAACCCCTCTTTTAAAAGGTTATCAATGTTTGCTTGTTTGGAGGAGTGGGTTGGCCCATTTCAAGATGCCGGTTTAATGCGGATGGGACTGGTCCATTTGGGACACCCTTCGAAGATAGATGTTTTTTTGAATGAAGAAATCACGTCATTTTATTTTGAATTTAAATGCAGGAACGCCAAAATTTTTACATAAACAAGTGGTAAGAAAGTATTAAAAAAATGAAAGCAGGACGAATAATAATTTTGAGGCTGACTTTTTTTGCCATATAATTTGACCTAAATCAAAGTACGTGTAAGATACTACTAGAACTTTATTAGACATTTTTCACAAATAATTTTTTAATGAGAAATTTTTTTCAATTTTCCAAAAATATATCATGATATTTTCAAAAAACAGTAGACGCCCTGTAAAATCTTCCGGCCATCTCCTATTATTTTATTTCCTTTTCCGGTCACGGGAGTAAGGTTGTTAAACTCACGAGTTTAAACAAACTCGTGTTAATGATGTAAACTTGGATCGCAGACTCAGATCATGAACTTGTAAGAGTTTACTTTTATTAATAAATTAGTATTAAAAATATATAATCAAATAACTAATATATAAAAAATGAGAACAATTTTATTTAAATATATTTTAAATTTAAATAATTAAAATTATATCTATCAATGTTTATAATTTATCATATTCAACAAAGAAATTTTTATAAAATTCATATATAAAGTCACTAAATATAATTAAATTACAAAATTTAGCACGAGTTTAAAAGCAAGTTGACACAATTTTGTTAACTAAAAACGTAAAAACATCAAACTCAGAGAGTCAACTCGCGAGTTTGACAATAGTGCACAGGAGTTTCTCACTTTCTTTTCTTGTGTCAGTAATATTGATCACCATGCAGTCTAGATTGTAATAAAATTTAAAATTTATGAATGGATTAATACAAATTTTAGTCCCTTCAATTTAAGTCAATTTTGGTATTGATCCTTGAAATTTCAAATCCATGGTATTGGTCGCTAAAACTTTGGTCGTTACAAAACGTTGGTCCCTGATACCTTTACACCGTTAACTTCATCTGAGATGGCACTAACACTGTTAACCTAATGAGGTGGATATACAAGCTGGCACATATATAGCTTGATGACCTGGACACAAAGGGGAAAAAAAAGCAACTCAAAAAAAGCTCACACTCATGACAAAACAATATAAATGGAGGCAGCAAATACGTTGTTGATCTCTCCCACTAATTCACTCGAGACAACAACTTTGCAATAATACTCCTCTTTCCACTAAAAAAAAAAAAAGACAATTCCACGGTCCAAGTGGCATATTTCATGTGTGAATGGCATAATGGTGCTTAGGACTCCCCTTGACAGCAAGTACAAGCTTGCTTATGATGGATACATCTCCAAGGTATGTCAAATGCTTTGTTATTAGATCTTGAAATAAAATAAGTAAATTAATATTTTCCCCCTAATTTACAGCTTATACACTGTGTCATGAAAAGAAAAACTCTTGTTGATAGGTGGCGATTCCACCTTATATTGTGTACTCCATTGATAATACCTCGTTAGCTACTATTATATTCAACTAAAATCCATCATATCCAACTACGATATTGTTGTGATGTCATCAAAATTCATGATATGCAACTAAAATAATGTCAAGTTACAATTCAAATTGCATCTCTGCTAGTCTCTATTTTTGAGACTAAAAACAGAGCTAATAAAATAATGTGGTGTTTTGCTCAAAAAATAATAATAATAATAATGTGGTGACATAGTCTTCGGGATGAGATCAACCCATTTAAGTCCAAGCTCTTGAATGGGAAGGCAAAGGACGTCTTGACACCCCAACATTTATAGCTTGACCAAGTCTCTTGATTCCAAATTATCAACTCATTACAGGTTCTGTTCTTTTAGTCTTATTGTTTTGAACATTGCATTAATTAATTAGCTTGATCAACTTGTGGTCAAGCTTTAGTGAATGGATTGGTTTTTAGCCAGTAATGCTTAATTACTTCTGTACCACATATCATTTCCTTTACTGTCAATCACTGCTTTGCGTTTGATGACTTTAATGCCCAACACAAGTAATGAAGATGATGAGAGGATAGTAAGGGGAATCATCTTCAGCTTTATTTATGCAACCACAAAACATTGTTGGATCCTCTTTATCTGTCGTTTGCATCAAAGAAGAAACTTGATCACTGTGACATATAGCTTGAGCAGAATGTCGGAGATTCTTTCACCCATCAAGACCCTCTGATTAACAAGGGATCACGATGAGCATGCTAAGATGATGAAGAAGTTATTGAAAAAAAGGGACTTAGCATTGCGCCCCGAAGGAACCACCTGTAAAGAGCCATATATGCTACGGTTTAGCCCACCGTCTTTTGAAGTGAGCGATGAAATCACTTCAGTTGTTATTGATTGCCACGTCAGCATGTTCCCCTCACTAGGCTACCAGTATTAGTGCCATCTCATACAAAATTAATGGTGTGAAGATATTAGGGACCAACACTTTGTAATGACCAAAATTCTAGGAACCAATATCATGTGTTTAGAATTCCAGAAACTAATATCAAAATTGACTTAAATTTGAAGGACTAAAATTTATATTAATCTTTTATGAATTTAGTTAGGAGTCAACACCAGTTAGCACAGAGATGCGTAAGAAGTGAGCTAAGAGCTGTGACTCCAGATTCTGAGTAATTCCATGTCTTTGCTTCTTTTTTCTCCCCTCCCTCTGGGGTCACGAAAAAGGTGAATGCCAAGAGGTCAGAAATAAAAGGGTTGACTTGATGTATGATGGGGTTGAAAGGTTGTTGAGGGAGGCGTTTACGGCAAAAGGAAGCTACCAAACGGCCAAAGCAGCGTGTTTTGGCTTTTGGGCGCCACCACTCATTTACATTGCAATGCAAAACTTCGATTACCGTCTCCGCAGATCTCCTTCATCACCATGTGGCATACCTTCTGGCGAGCCGTCGATCGCTTCTCTATTGAGCACTTCAAGTAAGTTTTCCTTTTCGTTTAATCCCCCCTGTCTCTCCTCTTTTTCCCAATGTACTTCACCTTTTTTAGGGTTTGATGTCAAATTTAGCTGCATGTAAATTGCAATTTTATATGACGCAGAGAAAGAATTAAGTGAAAGGAAATGGGGTATTGTTATGATCTTAGGCTCCGCTATTAATTATTTTGAATGCTTGAACAACCGGCATTATAATTTTTGGTCATAGGTGGACCATAACATATTGGAGCAAACAATCCACTGATTCGTAAAATGTCGAAGTTTATCATGTTTGTATTAATTGTGCATGCTTCGACAGTCGCACCTGTGAATGCTTGTTTTGAAGCACTCTGACTTGCCACAGCCTACTGATCATCCCTTCCGACGGAATGTAAATGTTAGGCTTTAAGTAGCACCGCCCAACTTGCAAGTCTTAATAGCAATTCACTGAATTAGTCCAATGCTGTGATCTCTATAAACAAATTTCTAACACAAATATAGTGGACATTTGAATTTCCCACAGTTCCTTATCATATCCTACTTGTAAGGGTCAGGATATAGTGGAAGTCTTCATTCCCTGCCTATATTCTCCAATGTTCAATCCTTGGAGCCATACACAGCCCCTTGGATGGGGTCAAGCTGAAAAGTTAGGGAGTGGTTGTTATGACCTATGTTTTAGCCAGAAAAAAGCTGTTATGACTTGTCAGATTCTAAGCGCCTAGATCTGTTGTTTCTGGTTTGTATGCCTGTTTCATTTTTAAATTAATTTTGTTGATCATTCTGTCATACTTATGACCTGTATGATCTCGTTGGGTTTACAGATCTGTCATCAATGAATTGCGGCGGATTAAAGTTGTAAATAAACAAAACATGGTAAATTAATTCACTTTTAATCCATGCTGTTCATTTATCCCCCCATAAAATGCCATTCCTAATTTCATTTAAGTTATACTGGAGTTACTGGACCCAGGGGAACAGCCATATACTCATGCCTGCCATTCCTGCCATTTCTTTCAGGAACTAGTGATGGATTTGCTGCAGTCCATTGTTGAGATAGTCACTTATGGTGATAGACAAGATCCTTTCATTTTTGAGTACGGGTCCCTTGTGCACTGTGACATTCTTGTCTTCTGATTTTGTTCTTTGATCTTGATAAAATTTGTATACTCCTGACTGATTGTAACTGTTCAGATGTTTCATGGAACACCAAGTACTGGCAGAATTCGTTCGTATACTAAAGATCAGTAAAAATTCTAAAATCGAGGCACCTTTGCTTCAGTATCTGAGCATACTGATCCAAAATATGGATAGTGAACATTCTATCTGTAAGATGCTTACTTAATTGTCATCTGTGGCTAATCTCCTAAAATTTTAAGTTTAACCTGTTTCTGCATATTTGAATTATTATCTGAAAAGTGTTCAATTAGCAAGACCAGGATTAGGACTGTTACTCATGTAAAATTGTTGTGATATCTTTGCATGTTGCAGACTATTGTTTCAGCAATGATTATATTAACAACATAATTTCACATCCATATATCTTTGATGGGGGAGACTTAGCTCCATACTACGTTTCTTTTCTAAGGTTTTGATCTATTCATTCTTTTCGATGTTTCTCTCTCCTTCCTCACTTTTGTTTTTACTCTTCTTCTAACTTTTTGTTTCTTTATTCATTCAGAGCTGTTAGCAGTAAGGTAAACAGAGACACACTTTGCCTGCTTGTGAAGGTTCATGGGGTAAGATAAATATCATTTTATTGTATTGTTGGTATATGTTTAACCAACATTGTTGCTGTCTCACTTTTGAACGAGACCTAGGGCACAATCTTTTTGTGTTGCATTTATTAGGCCTTTTTTTTTTACTTGGACCATTAAAGATCTTATTTTAGCATATAAAGCATGCCATCAGCAGATATAATATAATGTTATTTTGATTAAGGTTTCAGTCAAACTAGATTTACATAATTCTCCACTTAATATATGTAGTTCAGGAGGCACTTATGGTGAATATTAGTGTCACCAATTTTCTGTAACTATCAGTTTGCAATAAATTGGCAGTGTGTTCAGTTTACTGCTTCCTTTTGCATTTACGGTAGAATTCACCCAAACCCTTGTGTGATTCTTCTGTGATGATCTATCAATTGCAGGATGCTGTTGTTTCCTTTCCCTTGTATACTGAGGCTCTTAGGTTTGCCCATCACGAGGAAAGGATGATTAAGACTGCTATACGTGCATTGACTCTTAACATTTACCATGGTATACTGTTGTCTTTGTTTATGATCATGCTTTTGTGCAATACGCTTTCAATTTAACATTAACACAATCTTGGTTCTACAGTTAGCGATGTCATGGTCTTTCGATTCATAACAACTCCTCCAGTTTCAGAGTACTTCTCTGACCTGGTTTACAGATTAAGAGATATTTGCTTTCATTTAGACGCTTGTCTCCATTCTAGAGGGTATGTTTCTAGTATTTAGTTTAGAATTTTTTAAGATAATCGTTGTAATTTTTGTATGTGCTCAAGGTGAATCTTAAGAGATGAATGTTCTGCGTTGATGCAGGGAGATGGACATGCAAAAGGGAAGAAACAGTCTGATTGTTGAATCTGATAAAGTTGTGGATGATCTATACTACCTCAAAGACATACTTAGTGTTGGCGAGCCTTGTTTGAGTAGACTTGTTACTGAAAATCTTCTCGACAGACTTGTATTTCCAATAATAATGTCATTACTGGCTTCAAAAGAGAACAATGTGAGATCATATGTTTTTCATACTGAATATTGTTTATGACGTGTCCTGCAAATTAATATTCCATTATTTGTTACTATTCTCTGTTTTGCACCATTCCTAATTATGCTAAAGGTTACTGTTGAGTTCATTAGGGTTCAAATTTTCTAAAAGTAGGGGATAGCTTACGTACAACAAGGTAAATGAAAAATTTAAAACAACTTTACTAGAAAACAGAAGTGAAAATTTCATGTTGATGGAACTCTTGCATGTCAATTGTTCTTGCTTTATCTGGAAAGCGTTTTTCCATATGATATACTTGTTACAACACATTATGTGCTCCAGGAGTCAGAACTATCTGCAATCACGTCTCTATATGTCCTGTCACTTCTTCTTCAAGTTGTTGGTGGAAGGTGGATAATCAATAATGTGGCTGGAGTTATCCTCTATCCTTTACTGACCTTAAATGTGAGACATCTGAATGAAGGCAATGCATCTCATGAACACAATGGTGTTTATCCTTTTTCTAAGCACGTGAATGAAGTGAAAAGAGTTATGTGTTCTGCTCCCGAGTGCAAAGGAGTAGAGGGCAATGACGGTAACTATGATGATGCTCATATGGCAGATTTCATGTCCAGTTTCAATGTTCGCAGCTTCAATGGGGATATTTATCTTAAAAGGTTGGTCTTTTCTCAGTTTTCATCGTTGCTTTTGGCCTACTCACATGTTAATTCATGAGGGGATTCTATCATAGTGTTCATATAATTTATGCAGTTTTCTGCTTGGGTTCCATCAGAATGAAAGTTGATAAGTATCTTGACATTCTCTAATGAAATATGTATTGCTGCAGGGATGGAATACTTGCATATATTTTCTCTGACCATTATGTCATGCTGCTAGCTTCTCTGTTTTTATTACTTATTTTGTCAGAAAGTAAAGGTACATTGATTTCACTCTACGCATGTAGCCTGGCAGTAATCTTCATCAGTAAGTTTTAAGTTTCTTAAAATTCACCTTTTGACTGCAGATCTTGATTGTGCCGTAGCTCCAGTGATTGGGTTATATAAGGTGCGAAATGTAATTGTATGCCTGTTATTAGTTACATGTTGCCATTATATTAATGTGGCATGCTTTATGCTCGTTATTCTACTTTTGGAACCTTTCCTCAACTAGAATTCAATGTCTTACATTTCTCTCTCTCTCTCTTCTATCTCCTCTTTCTGTGTTTCAGTTGCAGACTGATGATGAATCGACTTCTAAATCTGCAGATGGAGGTATCTTCATTAAATTTATGCCTGAGGTATATTTAACATTACTATCAATCCCTAGATTTTGTTTTGTTGTTTTAGGTTTTGAATTTGGTTTCCACACTAAGCAAGATAACAAAATACCTGGTTCCTCTGAAATCTGCAGATTTTAAATGCTCTGTTGAAGGTTTTAGCCTTTCAGCAATCCCTCTCTGCTATGACACTATGGCATACGGGGTGGTGCTTTCTAAAGCTACTTAGCATTCACAGAGTGGGACTTCATGGTGATAATCTCCACCTGTTCAATGTAGGTATTCAGCTAGTTTCCTGTACACTGCTATTGTAAATGGAATTTTGCTGGTGTCATGTATATATAACTCTCTCTCTCTCTCAGAAGTATGACTAAGGAAAATTGATGTCTCTACATGATTGAATTCATCTTTTTCGTTTTTTTGGCTTTGGATGTGGTTTCCGAGCTATGGGAAGCAAAGATTAATTTCATCATTGCCATTTCACGAATATCAATTTGTATTGCACCCAAAGTTTCTGAAGTTTTATGTTTTCTAGTTTTTATCAACAGACTTCATGCAAGCAGTCCCGAGAAGGCTTTCTAAAAGAACTTGATGGAATTTGGTTTGATCATATTCCAAATGCTTTAAGAAGTCAATGGGCAAGTTGTAAAAGAGGTACCTGTTACCTGATTGACTTTGTGATTGAACCTAGTAGATTTTTATTTGGCAAACTGTTTGAGGACTGATTATAACTAAAATATGGTAAATTTGGCTGAATAAAACGCACATAGATTTCCTTGAAAATGAAAACAGTAGCAGTTAAAATTATCCTTATGCTCTAAGGCAAATTGAACTCCATGATCTTGTTTCTCTGTGCTCATGCTTCATACTACATGCAGTTCTCGAGGAATCCTCCCAGCATAAAGATCCTTTGTTCTTGCTAGAGCTCGCTCTCCACCGACAATCAATTAATGGTATTCTCATCTTGAATGAATTCCTGGCATCTTCTTCAAAGTACTGGTTATTATTCGATCTTCCAAAGAGTAAATAAAATTATATTATTACAGGTGAAACATCTTCATATTTTGCTTGGCAAGGGATGATTGATGCAGTGAAGGTGTTGTAACTGATTTATTTTTCCTGTTGTCATGCATATTAGCTGTGGTATTTTGTTCATGATGACTGGTCAGTTTATATGAAGTTCAAATTCATCTTATGGATCACCAATATGGTTATTTCTTACCTCTATAAAGATAAGCTGTATCTTCTCGTGATGCTTTATTTGTGTTTGCTGTCAAAATGATATTCAAGTCAATATAGCAATATTGGAAAATTGGAGCCTTCTTTTCATAAAATTTAAAAGTCGTATGGTGATACACCGAACAAAAATGATTTTAAATAATGTGTTCTTCTTCTTCTTCTTGTGATGGAACATTACATCTGTTTTCTACTTAGCTGTATGAGAAGTGGAGAAATCCATGATTAAATGCATGAAATTTATTTTGTTTGATATTTGCATGTGTGACTCAGATGTTTTGACTTGATAAAGTTCATGTTACTTTCAAAGTACAATATATATGAAGCTTCAATGTAAGTTTTCATTTCTGGTTCCTGCCTTGTCCTATGCTAACTTTTTCATAAAAAATAATATCCTGGTAAAAAATTTTCTTGCTGTTTTATTTTGAGTTCAATTGAAGGTTTCTTCTGGGTCCAATATTTCATTGCTTTTATTAACATGTTAATATAATCCTCATCAAAATTCTAGAAGGTTACATATCTTATTAATTAAATGTGCAGGTTTTTATTCTCCACATCCAGCTGAAGTCATATATTTCCAAAGGTGTATTAGTTGAGAATCCATTATTGCTGGGCAGTCCTACCACCAATGATTCTGGAGCAATCCATGCTTCAGATGTTTCAAATGCTAGCTTCGGATCAGATGTTTCCTTAGGTAGGCATAATCTGATTAAAGTTTATCTTGTCCCTGGCATCATTTTTCTTGATCATCTAACCCTACATGGCGGTTGCAGAATCTGGTGCACCCTGCAGAATTGCATTTTCCAATTCTGAAATCAGGGATATATACCTGATACCGGTGGCAAGTGGAATGGCTGGAAAGTTGCTTCTTGCCGAGAAACATCCTTTTCGCAGTCATCGTGGAGTTGTTATTGCAATTGCACCATTGGCAGGGTTGAGTGTAAGCTAGATGTTATCCTAAAATTCTAATGGTTAGAACGTAGTTGTCATATCTTTATAGGATGTCGGCAGATCACCTAATAGAGAAGATGCCTTTGACGGTTTCACTCTTTGTTGGTTTTATAAACTTAGATTTCTTATCCAAATGATTCTAGATATTACCAGATAGGCTCAAGGACGGAATACTTTGTACTCTTATGCATTGCAGTGCATATCTTCATGCGATTCTAGAAGACGCATATAGCAAGGAAAACGAGCGCACGCACTCATCCCTTTTGCATAACTTCAATGACTCATTTAGTCATTTATTGTAATGATAAATTTTGCTACATCTCGATTGTGAAAATCAAATGCTAAGCAACAAAAAACCATCAAATAGCCATTCATCTATGAATGTTGTGTGTGTACATATTTAATATCTTTTGATCATGTTTGATGCATGTTTTCATTAATTTTCATTGCCTCCTTGATCCAGCCTAAGATAGACGAGGAGCACCCTTCATGGTTGCGTCTTCAAATAAGAGAGTTTGATGCAGAGTTCTATACTAACAGTGGAAATGGAAAGCACCTCAACCCATCCGATCATGTGACAGACGGGAGATGGACTATTGGTTTCCCAAATAAAAAAGCTTGTGAGTCAGCTAAATTAACAATCATGAGTGAAATTACTAAGCAGCGATCAGCTGTGGAGTACATACTTGCGCCACTGCTTCAGTATGATCTTGGATTAGCTGTAACTGATACCTGAGCTGATCAAAGCCGTGACTGTAGGTTAGCTCACAATTATTTTTTCCTTTGATTTTCTTTTTTCTAACTTGTCTTCATTGTTACTTGTCAAAAGTGTCTTCATTTCTCATTTTGGTTTTATAAAGCAGAAAAGGGCTTTTACTAGTGAAGATTTACCTTGTTATACAGCTATTACCACCAGCAAGGTTGCTTGTGAAGAATGTAAATACGTAATCATTCATATTAACCTGTGTTGTATTATTGATCTTATAGAGCTGTTTTTTTGGGCCGAGTATTGAGCTCATAGACTAATCACTGCCTCTAACATGCAAGTTCGGTTTCATGTAGAAACGTGTTTGTTTGTGATACTTGAATGAATATGTCTATAGTGTTTTTTTGATTTCTCAGGAAATCGGGGCATGTGATTTTGCGGTTTGCAGTTTTTCTGGGCCCGGTCTTTAGTTGTCTCTGTACTGTGCTAATATACTATTGATTTCCTATCATCTTGGATGATTGCTTATGTTGGATCTTCAAGTCACACTGTCACAGTTAGAAGGTAGAGGTGTGACTAAGAACGGGGGAAGACTTTCAATGTGTGTTGACTTGAGGGAGAATTTTCCATTTATTGATCTGCAGTAAGCTGAAAAGTTGTGTATGAAGACGAACATAGAAGGATGATAATTGATTGTGTGATTATAATTACGCGGCAAATAGAGGGGACAGCTAAAAATGTTATGCTTTTTTTTTTTTTTTGGCTGGGGGCGCGGCAGCGCTGAGTACCGTGATATTATAAAGCACTGCGGATCATGATTTTCTTGCGTTCGAGTGTTAAATGAGTATTTAACAAATTTTGCAAAGCTTTACTGTTTTTGCGGCGCGTAACACTAGTAAATGATAAATTTTGATGCAAAAAGGGAAAA
>NW_021633873.1:0-25453 GCF_004799145.2 Neltuma alba
CCTTTTATGCAATATAAACCCCTTATGAAACATTGTCTTTTTGCCATAACGTATGACATCAATCACATAGTCACGCCATTACCATCCTTGTATTAGGTTACTACTACTACTACTTCGAGTTGTCTCCTTATCTCCTCACAAGACACTGGATTTCATTTCAGGGAATGTACACTTCGGAGATCCCCGAGATGGCAAATTGGGATCGTTTAGGCACTTCGTTGTTAAAGTACTTCGGTTCCTGAATCAGAACCTTTTTTTTATTTAAAAACACGATTGTCGATTAGAACCCCCTGTTTACATTAAAAGGATTTGCATCCTATTTATCACCCCCATCTACCCCACCTTTACTGTTAGACCTAAATTAGAAGGGACTTCAGTCCCAAAAAAAAAAAGAAGAAGAAGAACTGATTTGATTGATCACGAAATGAAGATAGATGAGGGCCTCTTTTTTTTTTTTTTTTTTTGGTGACCTGAAGATAGATGAGGTTACGGCAGGAAAAGGGGAAGGCCAGGGGGACCTCAGATGAGGTTTGCACCCTAAGAAAATTACGAGGCAATATGACATGAAGGCATCCATCTTTCCGGTTTTGACTTTAAAGCTCAAGTGGGACGAAGTGTTTTTCTATTTATGAAATCACAAACAAAAAAAAAGAGAATTACAATAAGGCTTAAAAAAAACCTAAAAAGTTTCAATAAGAACAAATAACAAGTTTTAAAATAGAAAAAAATAACTCGAGACTTATTTTATAACTTTTTTTAAAAATCTTATTATAATTTTTTCCCAAAAAAAAAAAGAAAGTAGTGTTCAACGTAGCTGCGGGGTTCAACTAGGGTCGACCCCAACCCAACCCAAATCGGGATAATTAGCTCATCGCTGGGGACCCACAGTTTTGACATACAAAAAAGGCAGAATGCTTTGATGTTTTTCCGGAAAACAAAATCGGAAGGTTTTAGAGCAAAGATTTATCGGCTCAACATGATGCATTGTCAAAGTATTTATCGAACGGCAGGTGGATAGCCAATAAAAACAAGGCACCTTAAAGAGTGGCGGCTCCACCATTAACACCAGCAACTGACAGCCCAGTGCAAGATAAACTTACCGAACGGCAGCCCAAGCAGACCAGATAACCAAGCTTCCCTAGTTGAGGACTTGAGGCAGACAATAGGCCAGTTCGGCATAGCATTTAGATAAAATATGTTTTTATATATTTATCTCGTATTTTATAATCATAATTAACCGGAGCTATTTTAATAAGTTTAATAAAGATAAATTTTCACACACGAACTCGGTGGATGACCTTCCAGCCCTATTCAATACAAGCATGGAGGATGATCGAAGATTCGTATGATATTCTATCCTTCGCCCTCTCCTGCGATTGAAGAAAAAGTTGAAACCCATAATTTGCAGAAACGCATTCATATCATAGTGCTCCTCGGGATCTCAGTGCCTCATCCTTTAAGTATTATTAAAAAGTTTCACGGGTGATCCCCTTTATGCGACGGAGAAGCGAGAAGCAAATAGCGATGACTTTATAACAGGTTGTTGACAACAGGAGGCATAGGATAATATGAATCCAAACTGCGTAATTCACAATTTAACAAATGAATTATAAAACAACATAAAATTATCAAAAGACAATAAAGGACAGTATCGTTTGTCTTTTTCTTTCTTTTTTTTTTGGGGGGGGGGTTCATCATATCCGAGCAACGTAGGAATTTGCCTGCGTAACGTATCTCACCCAACGATAAGGCTCCGAAGCTCGGGATTTCTTAGCTATCTGCAAGTATTTTACCTGCATCAAAGAAACATATCAAGCACTCAGCACCTTCAAACGTACTCTGAGACAGACGAAACCAGCAATTTTTAGGCTTGGAATAGCACAGGCAATAGTGGCATTTATAGTTTCACCGGTCCAAGTCATTGCAGAATGTAGACCATTTACCCAATCAGATTTTTCCCTTTGGAGGGGAGAGAGAGGTTGAATTCATGAAAATAACATTCCCATTCACAGAGTCCACAACTGTCAAGATACTAGCCTGAAACCCAACTGATCTACAATCGGGGTACTGAATCTTGGTAATATAGAGAAGCTGATAAAATATGTTTACCTGAAGCCGTGACACATTGTACATTGGAATGGTAAATGTCATGCTGACAGGTCCAGACTCCTTTGTTATATTCCCTTTTGAACAAAATATTATACAATTGTGAAGATCAAACGATAATTAAACTTAACAAAAGGCAAACTACTCATTCTACGCATCAAGCAATTAAAAAAGACAAGTACCATGCGATTCTTGAGAGATGTTAGCTTCGCACGTAGTGTATGCTCAGATCCACCGACAATCTGTTTGGTAGCACTTGTCAGTCATTATTTTCCCGAGTAAGAACTCTTTAAAACTTGCTTTTCATGTAGCAACCACGAAGTCAAGAGTGCAAAAGAATAAACTAGTAAAAATATAGATTTTCTTAACATAAATAACTTTTCAGAGATTGACAAGAAGCATTGCCTTCTTCAAACTCCACTCTAGCTTCTTATTTGCTTCCTTGAAGTCAGTTGTTTCTCCAACAGCTCCAGGGCTCAACTCAAAATTAACCCTGAGAAAATGCCAGGAAATAACTTATATCAGAAACTACAACACAAGTTAGGAGTAACACCTTTATGAGTGTCTTTTCATATGCAAAGAATTACGATTTTCCCAAGTTCTCGTCTTGGAATTTATCCAACAGGCAAAGAAAATCAGCAAGCATGATCTGCTAGTCTTTCTGACGAAGTTAAGAATTCTCTGCAAAACTACTTAATGTGCATTCTTTCAAATTCTTTTAATTTCTTCAGAGTCTAACATATAGAACGCAACACGTTGATGCAGTCTTTGAACAGTGATCTATAAGAATGGTTCCCTTCATTCTTAAAAGGCATTCTTTCTGAAATTTTTTAAATTTCATACTTAAAAAAAAAAGTTCATGCACTACATGAAACTATGTTGTCTTATGGAGGCTTCTGAAATTAATTTAAAAGAAGCATTGGCTTCTTTAAAACACATCAATTGCACCGGAACATTTTATGGAAATTAAGCTAGCATGGGATGCCTAAGTCCCATATGGAGTAGCATGGGATGTCCTCTAGAGTATTTAAGTGGGTCAGTTTCCCACCTTAGTTTTTGGGGCGGGACCCATTTGACTATTTGAGTAACTATCACTTAGTATCAGAGTTGGTAGCTAGCCTTTCCTATGGAGGACTCTGACCAACAAGGATGTCAAGTGAAGTATCGTAGGGTGGAGTGTCAAGATGTCAACCCTCCAAAAGGGACAATTGATGGAGACTAAGGTAGTATGGGATGCCCAAGTCTCACTTTAAGTAGCATGGGATATTATTTTATAGGATATTTAAGCGGGTTAATTCTCTCATCTTCGTAGCTAACTTTTGGGAGAAAGTTCTTCATCCCACTTGAGCACCCATCAACAGTAGACACAGATTTTAATCAATTGCAAATCACTGTCTACAATAAGTCTCTTTTATCCAGTGATATAGAGGAAAATGAAACAAAACCTGGTCGTATATTTGGGTAGTGGCATCTGCACCTTGACAGTGTTTGCAGTTACACTTGAACCAAATTCAGCATATATCTTAAGAATCACCTCGGCCTGCAATTGCCATTTCACAGATGTTTAGTGAGTCCTAGGTGGGAAAATGAAAATATTTGACATAAAGGATGAAGGATGAGAAGAAGATTTTCTCTTTTTGTATTCTGAAAAAAATTGATGTAACCTTGAGGGGCCCTGCTTCTTCAATTAAAGCATTAATACGAAAAGGAGGCCTGAACTCCTGAGTCATACGGTAGTTCATTACAGGAAACTCACCATCTGGTGGTATCTACAATTAGCAGTAAGAGACAACCGTTAAACTGAGTAATCAAGAGGGAGCAAACCAGAACAGTGCTTTAATGTGAAATTGGATAACCCATAAAGCCACATTTTCATACACACCAGAGACAGTGTTCTGTCCACATCAAAACTATCAAGACGAACGGACTCATGGAAATTACAGTCATCCAATATCACGGCTCCAGGACCAGATGAACTGCGATAACCTGCTATTGAAAAAGGTTTATGCAAGCAGTCATAGAAACACATGAAATTTAAAGACCTAATCAAAGAACAATATCTCCTCATATTAGAACATAATAAACAGTAATCCCCCGATTATAATCAAATGAGAGAGGTTCTTTCTAAACTTAAATGACCACATCGGAAAAAAAAAAGGGATCCAAATTACAAAAGTACAACTGCACATCATGGTATGGTATCTAATTTCCAGAACCTTTAAAAAAAAAAAAAAAAATCTCTTTACTTGTCTCTGAAATGAGGAAACAGGCAAAACCCAAAGCACAAATGTTCAACTGGAGAAATAAGCGATGAATTGGGGATGACAAAGACCCAAATAGAAGAGAAATACCGTATATCGGTCCTTGGCCCCTTCCTATGGCAAGGTCATCATTAAGAGCTAATCGAATTTCAGGATTGCCAGTAAGATAGCTTTTCATTTGTATGGTGCCATCAATTTCTGAAGTCAGTATGTATCCCTAAACAAATCACATATAATGTGTTAAAATGACTAATAAAATATACGACAAGCAAACTATTTGACATTGCAAATGAAATAAAGGAAACAAAAAGGAAGATTTAACTAGCACACACCATTTATCAAGAAAAAATTGTTGCAACAAGACTCATAATACTGCACTTCAACACCTCGCCACTCAAAACCGATCCTGGAGGGCTGCGAAACTAAACACTGACTAGCCCTACACATACTTTGATAACTTATTCTGCAGTAACTAATATCTTAACAAGAATAAAACTTTTCAGGCCAAAAAAAAAAAAGGAAAAAAACTACAAAATCATGCAAAACATTATCTCAAAATATCTAGCAATATAACCCACTTTGAGATGCTAGCTACAGCTCTTAAAAGGGTAAATCATCAGAGCATCAGGAAAGATATAAAATAATGGATGAAAGGGCCAAGCCCTTCCATTTTACATTAAATCAAACAGTCTGTAAATAGATATCTTGTTAAATTTGATCGCACTTAGACTAAATATTTCTATGTTTTTGTGGAACTTTGAACAGTAACTATTCAGGCAATATTTCAAACACTCGTGAGTTCAGACAGATGAAACAAAGCCAAAATAATAATTATTATGGATTCGAAGTCACATTATGATACATGTACTCACACTGGAGCTAAAGGTGATGCTGATTTTCTCAATTACGTCAACAAAGATTTCCTCCCTATTTCTGCCCCCAGGCTCTGTAGCTATAACTGATTTTGTGACAGCTATTCCTGGCATTCTTTTAGCCCTTTGCTGAAATCAATCAAATTTGAGGATTACTAGCATAAAGGGTGCAAATAATGATTATAAATAGAATACCATAAAGTTCCTTATAGAGATTACCGCAAAAATTGCAGCAGGTTCGAGAGGTGGCAAACGAGGAGCATCAACCACAAGTGGCTCATTGAAAACATAGGATTTTAACACCTCTGTGGATGTTGTTTGGACATAACCAAAGTCCTGGAAAAGAGAAAGTCATCAACTTTGATGTTAGCAAGGATTTCAAGGGGGAACTATACTTATTCACAACTCATCTTACAATAGCAGTAAAGCCGTATCATAGTTTGTGGTTGGGCCCTTTTCATTCTTTTCCGACAACTTTAGGTAGGTTTCACATTTCCATAACTGCCAGATCCATTTGGTGCAATTAAGAATTTAATAAAGAATCAGATAAAAAAGAGTATACGAGACTCACAATGACTTCATCAAGCAACTCATATACAAGCACAAAGTTCTTTCGTAATGTGTCTTCATTGAGAACTCCAAGGTAATCTTTAATAACACGAGCAATCCTTTGTAAAAGCTCTAAGGCAAAGGAAGGTGATATATTAACCCTTGTGGTTGCAACAAACAATAGTCCAACAACCTTCACATGGAAGTAGTTCACACCATCCACATTCTATCAACACAGAAAAAATCATGCATAAGTCGACATTTTATACCAGATAAGCAAAAGCATAGTGTGAGTGTGTGTGTATTCATATATTGTATAAAGGTTGAATGCATGAAAACATCAAAACACATGCCTTTCAAGGCACTTTCATGTTTGAGGATTAAGATTTAATACTATCAAAACCATCAGAGTCTACGAAGGCAGAATCTATCTCTTCTAGATTTTACATTCAACTGTTTTCTACTCATCAGATATGATGGTAGTTTAAACTTTAAAATGCACTTCCTGCTTCAGGAAAATAATACCTACAAAGACAGGTGGTGCCTCCTCCTGCCCATCCTCTTTCCAAAACTTTACTTTTCGGAAGAATATCTCTGCACTTCCATTTTGCACATCTCCACGATCTGCCAATTGCAAGAAATAGGCAGCCATAACCATTTAGGATTTGATAGCAATATTCTCAAAGTATTAGGATAGGTATAAGTAAAGAACTAATAAGAACTTTTGTATGATAACATACTCATAATTAGTCATATTGTTCTTAACTCCACTACGTTCACTATTTACAATAGCACTTGCACAGTATAGGTGACCGTATCTTCATATCTCATGCAGCATCATAGTTTAATACCATAAGATTCAATTTACTAGTTCAAGAACACATAAAATTCCAAGCAGCTTCAATCAAAAAATGAACATAAAAAAAAATATTGTGCGACATCTGATAAAGAAGAGAAAAGATAAACCAAGAGGCATCTGCCAAAAAAAAAAGAATCACGGCAATTTCATGAATTCCTAAACAACCTTGTTGCTGGCGTTAGTAAAATGACGTCCAGATTCGTGGGACGCTAGACTCGGTATGATGATGACTCTTTGTCTAGATAACACAGAATGCACATTCAATTCCAAAAAGTTGTGCCATAGTATATTGACAGAGCTTAAATAACATGCTGAGGGAAAACTATACAACAGATTACACCAGTTATCAATCCAAACCTCATTCTTCTCTTGAAGTGCATTTCCACAAGCAATTCCAAACTATGTCAAAACAAACTAATAACCGGCGGTTTCCATTGTATTTGATTTCAAGGAAGACAGCAAGCTTTGAGTTTTTTTTTTTTTTCAATCTTCCAGAGAAGTGATTAACTTAAGAAGATAATTCAAGCAAGATCTGGAAGTATAAACTGATATTTTTCATAAAAGAAGCTCATTATGGATCGGCAAGTAAAAACAAAGCCAAAAAAATATGAAAAACTAGAACGAGAACGTAATAAATACTTAGAAACGAAATTTATAATACAGTTTAGAGAAAACGTCGGATTGAACGGCATTAGATCCAAGAACAATGTATTCTGGAATACAAAATCGGGAAAGGAAAAGTACGTCCATGTGAGAGAGGAGGAGCTTACAGTCTCGAAAGACGATGTTATCGCCACGCTGGGACAAAACGAAGAACTGCGAGATCATGACTTCTTCGGCGTTAGTTCACGCAGGGTGCACGGTCAGCTGCTGCCTTAGCTATGGCTAGCTGTTTTCCTTTCCGCTGACGGGCGCGTTGCTGCCCGTGTTATAAAAGGATTTTCTCCCAGTCACACCCGCTGAGACAATTGCAGTGTTTTATTTTTCCCTTTGTGAAAATTCCTTCCCGTCCCTCGTAAAAAATTTCTTTTGGCAGTTAACTAAATCACACACATTTATTATTACATCCGGTCCTAATTATAAGATTTATTTAACTAATTTTAAGAGATTAAATAACTAAATTGAACTAGTTATTTGTTCTAAATAAATGTTGTCTTTATTAAAATATCCTTGTTAATCAAGTGTATTGACTAGAACTGTAATTATTAGAAGGACTAGAAAAAATTGAGTAAATATGAGAGATAAAGTGGATTGGAGTCTTATATTTAAGACCAAAATAAAAGTCAAACAAGGTGTTGTATTAAGGATCGGAGGTAGTATCTAAAGATTTCTAAAGGATTTATAGTGAAAGTGTTTAAAATAATTGATAAAAATTAAGTAGCCTTATGGGGATGATATATTAAATTAAAAGAACAAATCATATAATTTGTAGACGACAAATAATGCAATATAAAAGTTAAATCACTTTATATTAACATTGATTCGTTTTTTATATAACTTAGAGTATCTTTAAATCACTTTGAACTTGAAACTAATCTCTATCAGATCAGGAATATTAAGGTTAAAGTACTCCTAATAAATGCGTTGTTCAGAATATTCTCCTCCTTATAAGATGAAACCACTTACCATTTTAATTAACAATTTATTATTATATTGACATTAATTGTTAATAGTAGCAGTGATGACCATAAATAATTAAATATGCTCTGGGCATTCATCCCATAAACTCCTTTCCTAATGATTCATAATTATAAAAATACTAATTATGTATAGACATATTTTGAACTTTGAAGAGACTCTAATTCTAGTAATGAAAAGCCAGGTCCCTTCCCTCCGAGTGGGGGGGGGGGGGAATTAAGAAGGTCGGTAGGCTTTGATGCATCCGAATTTTTCATCTATATTATTAAGTCCCTTTACAAAACAAAAAATGAATAACATTAAATTCTTATTTTCCAATGGCTTTAGAGTAAGGCACAGAGTGGTATTAAGTGTGTAGTGGTTTGTCTTGAAGTGGGGGCTAATTAGTTTACAAGTTTTGTTATCGAGAAAGGCGATGCCTTGAACAATCAGCAGTAACATGTGGTAATGAGGATGTGGCCCAAATTGAGTCTGATGGCCAACATGAGGACTTCTTGGACACAATGAACAACGCCCTAACATCAACACCAAAATTCTTGGTCTTTAACACTATAACTGCGTTCTTTAACATTGCATCCTCTCCAATCAAGTGTCCATTTCTCAAAGGAGCAATTTGAAAAATCATAGTATCCTCCATGAAGAGAAAGCAACTCCTTTTTCACTCTTTCTTCTATCCAAGGGTAACTCAGCAAGTTCAATAGTGATTGGTTTAGAGACTCCTGCAACCATTCCATAAACATTCATTTGAGTCAGTAACAGAGCCAGTACAATTCAAGCAATTTGGCCAAGTACTGAAGGAGAGCCAACTCTTTCATGCACTTCTTGCATAGAATTGTGCGCGTAAAAACCAGTGCCTATGTATGAATTTTTCTTGAGAAAGATTATATACCTTCTCACAGAATCTGCATCGCATACCAAAGCCAAGATGAGCTGTGGCAGCTTTTGTCCTCGACTTGGCAACTTTCCCATTAACAACCCATTTGTTAATGAAGCTCCTGGGGCAAACGTTAATTCTATGATTTTATTTGCTAAACGTAAACCAGAACTCCTGAACGTTCATTTTCTTTTTTCTTTTTTTTGGGTAAGAGATAATTTTGATAAAACAAACCTCGATTCGACGTCTTCTTGTATATTCATCAACGTTTCAATTCCAGCACAATTGCTATGACCAACAACTAGAATATTTTCAACCTGAAAATGAAACTAAACATTTTTCAATCACGCAGTCATAAAGGGAGAGTGCTTCATCCTTTGCTCTATAGATCATCTAATTCCAGAAATTTATTCCTTTTTGAGATATATCTATAGTCTCCATCATTTAACTTTACTCTCTTAGTAGATAACGTGCCTTGAGAATAGTTACAGCAAACTCAAGAGCAGCATTACACTCAGTTGCTCCATTCTGCCCAAAAAAGCAAAAGAAATATATTACATGAGGTCAGGATTTAGACTAGGTTTGAGACAATGGGCAATCATCTGACCGCACAAAATTCAGAAGCAACGATTGAAGCACCTTCATGGGAGGAACAAGATTGGCGATGTTACGTATCATGAAGGCATCTCCAGGTTGAAATCCTAAAATGTTAGAGGGACATACCCTAGAGTCTGCACAAGCAATTACCATGAACTGTACTGGGATTTGTCAGTTATGAATGAACCTTCTCTTAGTTTAACTACTAAAATATGGAGTGACGTAGCATTGAAGAACTTCAGAAATTAACCAAAAACAAAACAAGGAAGACTATAATAAGTAAAACAAATGAACTCTGGAAACATGTGTTACCACCTTTGGAGACTGAGCTTCAGCAAGAGCTTGAAAATGCTCCAACTCTTTCCTGTCTAAATGCAACTTAGCTCGTAAGATACTTCACAGAGATGACAAAGACCAAATGCCAACTGACCACTACTCACAGGTATTTTTGGTTCTTGAAACTCAGAAACCTCTGTCTCATCACACCAAATAAGTCCTGTCTATCATCATTTTCAACTGTGGGACCAAGGTTTGGGCCGTTATACTCTTTACTGAGTCCAAGATAATTTGGAGCAACTGGTTGTTTCTCCCTAAAGAAAGGGAAAATAGCAAGTGAATGAAAGTTCTCTAGCCAGGATACTTGGTTAAAATAGCCGAATTCGTTGCAGTTTATAGCGACAAATAAAGCTAGAAGGGTAAGCCTTTCTTCAAACAGCAGAATAGCTCACAATGTTATAGAGCACGAGTTCGAATTTTTAAGCGAGCCCAAATCTTAATAATGTCACTTTTCAAGTTGAATTTCAATCCATGTTAGCCGGTGTTTCAAAGCCTGACTTACTTTATCGAAGGCGAGAGTGCTGCTTCACTTCTTGCCCTTTTCGCCTGAACACCCAGCAAGAGCGGGAAAAAAAAATCAGCTAGGAACAAAACGAAGAACAAAAGAACCATGAAGAAAGAAACATTAGATCAACAGGCTGATAGCTTATCATCAACAACAGATAATTGAAACAGTTTGGCCTTCAATTATAGAAGCCTAAGATCAGGACGAGAGGGAAGAAACTGACGAAGTTAGGGCGAGGCATTGTTCTTGAGAAACCCAGGGATAAACTGTTTGGAGTCGAAAAGGGTGAGCACAAAGAGGAGTCCCCATGGACAGACGAAGCCACAAGAGCAAACGTTGATCGGACAAGTGAACCAGTTTTGGAGCCTGCATTTACCAAGTATACAAATTTCTATCATTGGTTTGATCTGTTTCTAGGAAAACTTCTCTTAACTGTAGAACTGCAAAATCCAGATTGGTAACTCACGGTCACGGATCAGCCACACCATCTCTTCTCTTCCTGTCTACAGCAGCCTACACCCACATCCTCACGCCGTGTCCATTTTTATCTCCCAAAATAAATTTAATTTAATATTATCTTTTAGTGATAAATCATTTGGATTTTATTATGCGCGCGTTTCTTGAGACGAAAGTTAGTTGAATGGAATTGAAGATGCTCAATTATATAGAATAGACGAATAGACTTATCCAAGTGTTCCGCGTCACCCACAAATAGTTATCCCATTATATGGGACATCCTTTCCAGACCCGGCACGACATCAACTACCTTCTTATGTCACTTCATCGTTGGCACCATTATCCATTCGACTCTTCTTTTTTGGATATTGCTATCACAACTCAGGTACCCACATCTAATCTTAAACTATTCTCCATTTTGATTCTTTTTCTTTCCTTTTTTTTTTTCGGATTGCTATGAATCATGATGAATATGATCGTTCGAATGAACTGTTAGGTTTCCGCATATGCTAGCTATCCAACTTCGCTTTTTAACTTTTACATAATATAATCCTCCAAAGAAAAATGAAGGGAGGCACTAGAGGAAGAAAACACACAGATGGTCTGAATTCTCAGCTTTTACTGATTCGATCCTATGTCTGCATTTGATTACATGTTCGCAGTCCCCAGCAAGAAGCCGCTTTGGCCCTCACTAGGTAAGCCGTGACAATGTCGGGCCCGTTTTTGGCCCAAGGACATTCGGCCCAATCTAGACCCCACGAGGGCCCGATTCTACTACAGCTGTCAAAGCCCGTTCCAGTGCCCCAACCTCCTCTTCTCCAGCAGTCCATTGGACAACCACCACACTCTTGGTTCGCCCACCAATGGTCATCATCTCGGCTCGCACCGCCTTGGCCCGAACGGAACGGATGGCCTCCTCTAAATCACGGTTCAGATTGGGCCGGTCCTCGCAGCAGAGCGTGGCTTTTACGAGTTTCCTCTCTCCGCCTCCGTCGCAGTAACTCACAGTTGCCTCGTCCGACTCTCCCGGGAACGCCCACTGCTCCGAGTCTCCGGGATCCGACCGAGATTCTCCGCTGATGGTGCTGCCCGACGAGTCTCCGTCGTGATGGCGCGTCACGTCATCAGCCTGTTTCCTCAGCTCTTTGACGTGTCGGACCACCTCTGCCAGCAACGACGCCTTGTCCGACTGCACCGGTAAAAACATTGTTAAAATTACTAGAGAGACCTCGAGTATGAGGGACTGAAAGGGAATAAGGAAGGAGCAGGAATATTCACCTTTACGGCGTTAGGGAGGAGGGAACGTAGAGTGGAGAGGTGGGCGTTGATTCGCTGCCTTCGTCTCCTCTCAGCTTCTCTATGGCTCTTGCATGCTTCCATCGACTTCCTCTCAGACTTTGATGTGGCGCTCAGAATTGGTTTCCCGTTATCCAATTCCACGGACTTGATGGATGAGCTGGGTTCCTGAGAATACGCACTCTGATCTAACCAGCTCTCAAACCCATAGAAACTCCTGAAAGGAAGCATCTTGCTTGCTTCTGTCGAACGAGAGGGATGCGATATGGGAAGAAACGCAAACGAGCACGTAGAGGTAATGCGAAGTGAAAAGTAGAGAAGGTCTAGGACGTAAGGCGTGATGGGCAGCTTTTGGGGCGGAAGAGTACGTACATGGGAGACACAGAGAGTGAAAAGCAGAGGGAAAAGGAATAGTAATAAGGAGCGAAGAGAAGACAAAGGTAGAAGAAGTTTGAACTGTAGTAGAAGAGAATGAGCCCAGGAGACACATAAGACTGGTACTTTTCCTTTCTTGTTGAAAACGTCTGAAAAGAAAGCAGCCAGAAAATAAAATAAAAGTGGAGGATGGAGTGGGAGAGACTTACCGAGGGAGGAAGGAGGAGGAAATAGGGAGATAGGAGAAAGGTTAAACTTGTGACCTCTGACGCCTGAGAGACCTGCAGATCAGATCATCAGAGAGTAACTAGTGCCTGCTACGTGCACAATAGAGAGAGCTGGGGTCAGAACTCAGAAATGACTACACCATTACGCACCTTAATTTGTTCTCATTTGCGGACAAAGAAACACGAAAAGCTTTAGCTTTAACCATCTCTGTTCGCTTTTTCAAACTATTTGGACTGTGTTGGAGGGTGAGAGGGTGATGTGTGAATGCGGATTGTGGAGTAATTACTTCGTATTAAAGGGGGGGGGGGAAAACAGAGACCTCCGAAGTTATGACTATGATTTGATGATAAAGACGTCATCTTCTTCTAAGTACTAAACAAAGTGAAAAAAGCCACATCAACTAATGCGACATGAAAAACGCAAGGGAGTAAGAAGAGGAGAAGTAGGGAAGTGATGAAGTGGGTTTTGAAGGAGGCGAGGTGGGCGGAGCTAATTTGTGGTAAATGGTTCATGGAGAAGAGAGAGCGGCGTGTTGTGTGCAAAGGGGAAAATAAGGGGAGCAGTCATTTTCAAACGGGCAAAAAGAAGGCACTGTTACTTAATACATACAGTCTCCTACGGCGGCGCCGACAACTATGTTAAGGGAATCAAAAGAGGACAGGCAGCAATATCCCAAGCCGACAACATCTTTTGGTCCTCTCTGATCACACCTCTCTCGTCACCTCAAAGCATCCATCGCTTTCCCACCTCCACCTTTTGATCCGATGGTTTTAAATTCCTCGATCTTTACCTCTCCTCCCAAACCCGCGGACTTTTACAACCAGTATCATGTAATTACATGCTTCTTGCTCTTCAATTCCCGGCGAGACTGGTCTACAAAATGATATTAACTATCATAGATTGATAAAAGATGGGACATGGCCTGGGTAGGGAAGGAGGGTTTTAGGGCTGTGTTTGTACATGCATATATGCATGGAGACATGCATGTGTTTTCCCCCTGGTGGGATATTCCCGCAAGTCGACGCTGCGTACTCCAAGTTCGTCTTCAGTGTAAATTCACTTCTGCAGCGACCAATAATACAAGGCTCTGTATTTTTGCAAATCCCCAAAGGCAAGTTGGCTAGCTTGCTAGCTGCTTACCGATTCATTATTTGTCCCGTTCCAGGGAAATATTTAATGAAAAAACAATGACAATTATTTGGGAAAAAAATATTGACCGGGAAGTCACCTTTTCCCTTATTGTAGGGCGGGCAGAGGGCAACGGGCAGTATCTTATCCTAATGCATTTCCTGTACAAAGAAGTCAAAACATGGCGGACGAAATATCCAAGTCTTCCACTTCAAGAAGCGTTTTAGGCGAGCATCAAGGGGCTATGGCCTGTGTCCGCGAGGAGTTAGGATGGAAGCAAAATGGGATCCGGTTTTTTTTTTTTTTTTTGGGTGGCAACAAAATAAAGGAGGATGTGTTGGGGGGAAAGGCATGTGAAGATGTCGGGTGGACCCCACAAAGGGGGGAAATAAAAGGTAGGTAATATCAACATCGGGTGTCAGTGGCAACTGCAAGCACAGCACAGACGCTGCTTCAGAAGGTTTTACTGTAACAGTATGCAACTCTCTACGTGTCTTATGCACATACTCTCCCCTCTCTCTCTAAATGCAACCTTCAATTATTCAAATTGTTAATTCAATCACTCTCAACCTGTCCAATATACGGTAGCGTGTCATGTCTTCTTAATTTTGTAAGGCAGAGTTATTCTCCACAATGCCATCACCTCAATTCTTGTCCGTTCAAGGCCTCCTCCCCAGAAAAATTAGCACATACTGATATCAAAAATTCAAAATTCGGTCCTGCCGTCCCAATTATTAACATGACATATTAACGGGAGAATTACTGAGACAAAGAAAAAATTACTAAAAAAGTCTTAATAACTAATGAAATTATAAAAAATATATTTTTTTAGTTGAGACTTCATAATAATTCTCCCAATATTAATTATCAGCTTGGCATTGGCAGCATGCATTTTGCATGTTGCTGCAGATCTATCACTTTCTCCCTGTCTCTCCCATTACATCTTATGGACAACTAGTGCCCAATGATCGACGACGCTGAAGGGAGCCTGCAGCTTTTGGACGTACGCGCGTAGCAGTGATTAACCAGCACCATAAAGGAATATGCATTCCCCAAAATGTGAGTAATATATATATATATATATATATATATATATATAGAAGCATCTACGGATTGATCAGATCGTTTCATTAATAATTATTAACAACCGTTAAAATTAACCTTCTTAGTTAATCACTCATGTAACCCAAATTCCTTGCCTGACATTCTATATGATGTGGACATATCCACAGAGCAATGAGCATGTCCGGAGGTTCTCTCAGTGGGAGAGAATATTATATAATAACGATCGAGACCCCACCATTTTGCACTTGCTGATAATGAGCCCCCCACCAATACATTCTAATTGATCCTCTCTCACTATCCCACATCACCATTGGCCCAAACACGGACAAAACAGGCCAAATATCTTAAGCTTCAAATATATATATATATATATATATATATAATATAACCCTTCTTTCTTTCTTTCTTTCTAATTAAGCTGGGGTGAGCAATCAGGAGGCTAATGATGCAGCTAGACAATAAGGCCCTTTTCTGTTTTCGGCAGCAAAATTATTTGAGTTGTCCTTTGTTCCTTTTCTCTGTGCTTTGTTTGTGTAACAGGGGAAATGAGCCCCGAGTATTTTTGCTTCCACTGTACGTACAGGTTTCAAAAATTCACAGAGACGAAAAGGGAAAGCGAAGGTGCAAATATGGGAAAAGGTAGAGTACCGTAGGAGTGAAAGTAAAAGTGAAGCACAGAATTATGGAAATGGTCTCAGGTCCTGTTTGCTATGTAATAGAAGCACAGCCATCACATTACATATTTGGGCAGTGTTGGTTCTGTTACATGACATTTCTTATTATTCTACATTTCGTGTTTTTATTATTTATGAATAAAAAAAGTACGAGAATAATTTATTTATTTTCCGTTTACATGATCGTGCCAGCTTCCCACAGGCTCACATGATGGCGCGGGAAAGCATGGGCACTGTAGGTCTTCCATTAGTGGGCTTTTGCACCCCCTCTCTTGTGTGGACTTTAATCGGGTAAAAGCCCATCGAGGTAGAGCCTAGTCTAGAAGAGGGCCAGTTCATGGTTAAGGCCTGGAAAGGATTAAGCCCAAACTATGATGGGCTGTAGGAAGATCCAGCTCCCACGCATTGGTGGGGCAAGGAGAGGATCGATGATAACCCTAATACTACTTCGGGTCCTAATTATAAAATATTATCTGTAGACTAAAAATAATACCTTATAATTAAGACTGGGGGTAGTAGTAAGTTATTTCAAAAAACAACTGATTCTTCGAGACTTCAAGTGAATCGATTGGTACAAGGTATTAGCATTTAGGTAACTCAGCACTCGTTTTCTGTAATTGAAGTTTCTTGGTCGAGTCTTGAGAACAGGAAAAAAATTAGTAAAATGATGGGTTTTTAACATGATCAGTTTCCTTTTTGTATCATAACATTTTTATAAAATTCATATGTGATCCTTGATGCCACTCATTAACGAATGCTATGCAGTATACACATGAGAACGTGAAATTCAAAGTCCAAACTCGTCAGTATCCTGTGTTTGACATTATTGCATTTAGGTGGGCTGTACATTTAAGTTTTACCTTTTCAGGGATATATATATACTCCTCCGGTTCTAATTATAAGACCCAATTAATTTATTTGAGGAGATTGAGGAAGTGAGTTAAGTTAGTTATTTATAATAAATAAGTGTTGTCATTCCTAAAATATCCTTGCTAATTAAGTATATTGGCTAAAACTATCATTATTAGAAGGATTATCTTGGAAAAAAATGCATAAATATAAGAGACAAAATGGATTGGGTCTTATAATTAGGACCAAATAAAAAGTCAAATTGGGTCTTATAATAAGGACCGGAGGAGTACCTAAATCCAGGAACCTAATTCAAAATCAGGTTAAACTTACATGCACTGATATGTTAATTTTTCCAATATTGCAGTATAGGATGGTAAGTCATGCCTCTTAGAAGGAGAATTTAATTAAATTTCTCAAGCAGTAAAAATTTGGTCAAATGGACAGCGAAACCTGTACAAAATCATTTGCATAAAATACAAACATGGAAATAAGGGAACAACCTCCTCAATTGATACCAACGACTATTCGGTCCGCGTAAGGACCTGCCCTCTATGCCCTATAGCTCACTTGATGGAGAATTTCGTGGACTGTGGATTATTGTAATGTTCAGATCATTTGGCAATAATTTTCACTGCCTAACTTTATAGAATCGTCACTGCCCCAGCAGCAAAGGGGGTTATCTCACACTCCCTGTCTTCTTTTAGTGTTTCACGGTTGTTACAGTGATCGGCAAACAGGGCAACCATAAACTAAACGATCCTGACAAACAACAATCTCCACATGTATTGCTTCTGTACGTTGGAAAGGATACAGTTCCACCGTCATGGAACTGTTAGGTTTTAGAAGCTACCGCTATACATTCCGCAAATCAAAACCCTGTTATCCTCAAGCGTTTCCTGCAAAACTCATAGTCTGCTCCATGATGTCCACTGTAGTGTTTGTGCAGCCCATAAGGTTTATCATATTGGTACTATTCCCAACACACGCTGTGGAAGTTTCAGCATTTTCCGAAAATGGCAATCATGATGGATTATTGACATGGCAAAAAGCTTCAGGACAGTTCTTCCTCTTCGCTTTATTGCGACGCATAAGGATCTTTCCCATGGACACTTACACTGACCCTTCCTATGTCAGGGCTCCATAGCATATTTTCAAACTCCATTATTCACTGCGCCACAGGTCCCACGTCTTCCCCCCACTCACTACCCACTCATCCATGACTTTCTTCTACTGTTACAGACCTCTCAAGCATTATTGGATTCAAAGCTTTCAATTTTGACAGTGAAACATTAATTATAAACAATTTTTCTTTTTTAAAAAAACATATTCCCAGGTGGCCCATAATTAGCAGATCACAGTGATGGTCCTCTCCGCAGTCAAATGAACTGGTGCACCATTGCTTAGGCTATCAATATTAACTAATTATTAATCGCCAATGCATGCAAATGTGATGGGCTTTCAAAAATAGGTAAAGAGGCAGATCTTGACGCGCTCAGTAATTTATACTTGACTATTCAGATACAAAGGGGAAGACCAAATACACACAACATCAAGGCGCTACATGGGTCGATTGTATTATAGCTACAACGTAGGGGGAAAAAGGGCCAAAAGGAGGGGAAAAATACAAAAAGGAAAAACAAAGAAGCCGATAGGCTATATAAATGTGGACAAGGTCTTTGCAACTGTTGAATGATATATGTCCCTGATTGATAACGAAAAGGCGTTAGAAATAGATCAACGCAGCCCCTGTAACGGAAGAACCAACCCCTGTTTTTTCTTCTCTCTTTTCCTCTCCGCCTCTTGTAACTCTGTTCATGTTGTTCGATTATTGTCTGAGGTTGGTCGGTGTCGTTTTCCAATGTTTAATGTAAAATTTCTAGTGCCTAGAGAAACGTGGTTTCGATTATTGTCTAGTTACGTGACAACAATGAACTGTAGTGGGTGTTTATTTATACGGTAGGAGCCACATTTAATATTGAGTTTTAGTTTAAACCTATCGCTCTTTGTCCGTCTCTCTGTATCTTTTTCCCCCCTGAATCCCTACCATAGAATCTCTCCCAAAATAGCCCCCTCTCGGCTCTCACCCCCTCCGTTCTTCTCTTTCATGAAAATATATTATTTGTTAATCCCTTTGTCTCCTCAGATTACATTATAGTCACTTCAAACACCGAGCATCACTCTCGCTCGCACATGGGTGGTGCGCCTTCTTTCAAGCCATTCACCAGATTTTTCTTATTCTTCTTCGTCCTCCCCACCACAATCATACTCCTTGCACCGACTGCTGCTGGTGAAACCCCATCTTCTCCTTTAGGCTGGACCGATTATGAAAACGCCACGGGAAAAAATCCGCCTCCGCCTCCGCCGCCATCGGGAAGTCAACGTGGCGGAGGAGGAAGAGGGTCTCCGTTTAAGCCGAGCGTGGTCGTTCTAGTTGGGGTGATGACAACCCTGTTTTTTCTTACCTTCCTCCTCCTCCTCTATGTTAAGCACTGTAAACCAGAGGAGGAGCCGCTAAGGAATTCGCATACAAGCGCTGGTTATTCAGGGAGGAAGAACTCCGGCATTGACAGGGTGGTGATCGAGTCGTTACCCATTTTCAGATTCGGATCGTTAAGGGGCCAAAAAGAGGGGCTTGAATGCGCCGTTTGCCTGACCCCGTTTGAGTCCGTGGAGGTTCTTCGGTTGCTTCCAAAATGCAAGCACGCCTTCCATGTCGAGTGCGTGGATACGTGGCTGGACGCGCATTCCACTTGCCCGCTTTGCCGGTACCGGGTCGACCCAGAAGACATCCTCCTGGTTGGGGACGCCAAAATTTGGCCGCAGAATCAACCCATTCCACCGATACAAGAGATTTCTGAAAATCCGCAGCATTGTACAGACATAGAGAGCGGCCTTGGACAGGATTCACAGAATCTGTTCGATTCAAACTCGATTCTAAGGCGCGTCTCCGGGAGGCACTCATCCGTAGGGGAGAGAGGAGGAGGAGGAGGAGGGGCTGGTGGTGGTGGGCTCTTAAAGATTATATTCCAGCATCGAATCAGCGTGGACGGCGAAACGACGCCGACGCCAAGGCAGAAGAAAACGGCGCTGCTTAGGATGTCACTGGACAGTGCAATGTCGACGAAGAGGAAAAGAAACGAGACCGGTAAAGCAAGGGAAGGCAGTGAGTGCGATGGCGCAAGAAAAGATGGGTTACTGCTTACGGAGAAGGAGAAGAAGCACAGGGTGGAACACAGGATCATAGTGTCTCCGTCAGAAAAGGCGAACGGGCTTAATCAGAGATGGAGCGACGTACAGCCGTCGGACTTACTATACCTGACGTCGGAGATGATACTGAGCGAATCGCGTTCCTCATCGGGGCCGTCGCTTCCAGGGCCTCAGCAACAGAATGTGCAGCTGCCACTGTACCGGAGCACAGGAGATACGCGTACGGGGGCAATAAATGTGAGGAGCTTGTCGGAAATCACGGGATTGAGCAGGACGAGGAGAGAGGAAGGGGAGCATCGTCATCGTCGGGCAGAAGAAGAAGAGAGACAGGCGGGAGTAGTATCGAGATGGTTGGCCTGGATCTCTCAGTCGCAACGATCTGTACGGTAGCCATTGAATTCTCGTCTCGTCTAGTCTCAGCTCATACGGAGAATGCTCTTTCTGACAAAAACGTACTGCCCATTAAATTTTAGTTGTAACTTTAGCATTGGCCTTAGCGTTTAGGGTAGAGCAACTAGAGAGGAAATGGGATCAAATTCAATTGTCCATCCATTATTTTCACTAATACCACCCTTCGTTAACTTACTCAGTTTAGATTTTAAAGCATGGAATTTTTATTTTTAAGCACCAAACACACAGTACTATAAATTAATACTGCGCTATGATACGAACCACTTTCAATAGTAAAAATTTACTATTGTCCAAGAACCGCAGGAATGAAAAAGTGAAACTGCATGCAGCGCAATAACAAATTGTTTTTCATGTAAGGCCCGCAGGGACACATATCAGGACAATCATGGTTATTGTCAAAATCAACAAGTGCGATCTTGTTTAGAGTTAGATAAGTATTTTGTTCCAGAATTAGTTTATTTTTGAAAAGATATAATTTTTTCTCAATATGCTCCGATTTTCCAGTCATTGCAATAGCAAGGAAATTTTTATTAAAACATAGTTACAATGAACATAATTAAAAACAATATTACAGAGAAACATAAAAATTTGAGAAAATTATAACAGTGGCATGCTGTTGATGATATACATAGAAGGCAGCCTTGTTGAAGAAAGCGCGAGAAGCGCATAAAAAGGGGTGGGGATGTGTGAGTAATGGAGAGGGGAGGGTGAGAGTAGGGAATGGAAGGAGACAGCCACTGATACCGAAGCGAAGAGGGAGCATGTGAAGAGGAGCATATTTGCGTAATTTTGCATTCCCCACGCACACAGCCCTGGGCCTCTGTCCCCTTCTCTAATTGTTCACATCTTGAAATTTGCAAATGAGTCCAGAATCGGTCACTAATTAAACCATTCTGTAATCAAGGTTACTCAGAACCGGACACTCGTGTTTCTTGTCTCACCTTTCCTACTTATTATTTTTAATACTTTTCAAAAAGGTAATGCAATGGCAAAATCTTTTTATGGTTTGTGGATTATGAGGAAGGCATTATCTCCGTGAATGCCCCTATACATTTAAAAAATAAATAATAAGCGCCCTCCTTTTCTTTACTGGATTCACTTGTGCTTCATCCCAACTCACACCCATCCCTTTAATGCTTCCCCTTGTCGTTAAGCATAAAGACATAACTATTGCAAGGGGTAGCAAAGTAGATACAGAGCGATTTAGTATCGGAATTTATGGGTGAGAGATTAGAAAGTTGCGGGCACAATTGCACATAACATGGCAAATACAACCACGCAATGTGCTCTCCCTTTATTCCCGCAAGAGCTAGAAAATACCGAGGATCTGCAAACCTAGTGCCGACGCAATGATAATCTATAGACAGTGACAAGTCTTCGGTCTTAAAAATCAAATGCGGCTCAAAATAAGATCGTACCCTGGCCCCCTCGCTGCTCTCCGTACTAGCGTTGTGGCGATACAAGACTAGGACCTTAGCAGCATGAGCATGTGCGGACGGATGGGAACAACTCGTGGGCTCTTCAACGCCGCAAGAGCTTTGTAAGTACTTCAGTTGTGGATTGGTCGCGGAGGACAAGGAAGCCCAACGTGGGAGCCTAACAGCGTTTTTAACACTGAACAGAATTTCACTTCCGCTTGATAGCCACACAACAGGGCGATCGAAAGGAACAACGGGGAAACAACAAGCTTCGTTCCACTACCCCAACCAGCCTGCTTATTCTCAACTGATTTAAGTACTGTTCCGTGTACTCGGTTCTGGCAAATGCCCCGAATGTTCCTGCCCCGATAAGTTATATCAAAACCGAAAAGCTTCTTAGATTTTTGAGGCGGACGATGTCAGTTCCCCTGATCATAAAATTTTGTGCATTTTTTTCAGGAGTTCGCAATGAATTCCTTTTTTTTTTTTTTGGTCCTTTTAAATAACAAGCAGATTCTTATACAAGTCAACATTCTATGACTGGGCATTTGTCCAGAAAAAGTAACTACGGTATATTTTAATTACAAGTTACAACATCATACAGCTACAAATTTCACATGCACATTGTCCTTTCACTAATTTAAGATGAACGAAACAACCTATGAATATTTGTAAAGTCTATCTATTTAGATTAGGACTAGATATAAAGGTTTTCCGGATATTTCAAGGAGTTCACGTATCAGTAAAATGATACTGAACCCATTTTGATACATTACAGAGCAACAAATTCACTTTGAATGAAAAGAACACGATTCATAAGGAAAGGTTTTAAGTGATGTCACCTACAATTGCTAACGATGGGTAGAGTTTCTATCGGGTTCAATAACATAATAGCTCGTTTGATAATAATTTTATAACTTGTTGGAATTCAAAAAATTCCCCAGACAGATACCAAACGATTTTAAGAGTTTTCTCATCCAAATCCACCTGAGACAATTCGATCCTTCAAGCTTTTAGGAACAATCTTAATCCTCATACATATTTTCAAACTTAAGACTCAGATAGCATGGTATTGACATTACCTCCTATATCCCCCACTTAAGACTACAAACTAAAGAAAGTTGAACTAAAACCTTTTTATACACAGTATCTTTGGATGAGGCAAATGCGAAACATGCTGTTTCTTTCCTATTATTTGATAACTAAAAGACTGTAAGAATGATATTATTGTAATCCCTCAAGATAATAGAATTGAAATGAAATACCAATAGCCCCTGGATCGAGTGGAATTTGATACTCTTTAAACAGGATATGGTCCTGCAGAAAACTAGTACTTATTTGGGACTTGACAATGCCGAATATACATTAGCTGATAATAGCAAATATCATATGATTGTAAAACAAAAAAAATAAAAAATCGAAGCAGAATTAACTTTCACTTTTTAAAATGACGCAAAAGCAATATGTGGGATGTCAATTTGGCAAGCATACCATTTTTTGAGGATCAACATACAAGAATGTTTTCTATGCAAATCATCAGTACCAATTATCAATATAATCAATACATACATAAAATCTATAAAATCTACAGCAAATACCACTATTCATCAGCCACAAACATTAGCTATTTTTTCAGTCTTCATACAATAAACAAAAGAATGTGTTTACTTTCTTCAAAATAAAGAAGCAGCGCCAGCTAATGAAAATGAACCAGTGATGATAGCAAAGAATTAATCAGCTACTTATGTACAATTTATAGAAGTATTTAGGGCAACAAGAATGTTGCCAAATTCATTTTAACAAGGGAGGAACCAGCCATGGTTTGGCATTAAAACAGATCAGTAACTTCGATCCTTTGTTTAAAAAAACTTGCTGAAACAACTATATGGCAAATAGTACAAAGTTGCACGCTATCAAGCACGAAGTAGTCAGTTAAATTAACAGAAATCTACAAACAAGTAACAACTAAATGATACTGAAACAACAGTACCTACACGTTTTCCAGCCAAGCATCTTCAGCTTTCTTTGGTCTTCCGAAGAAAGCACAGGCACGCCCGTTCCCGCCACATCAACCGCCAAATTAACAAATTTCCTTCCATCAAATCTTCATACTCTACAATCAAGGCATTCTCAACAACAAATTGCTCTAGCTCTACAGCAGTTAGGAACCCAAGTGCTTTTCAACTGATCTGAGCAAAGCGTAACCTCAAATTTAGTTTATAACAATAAAGGATTCTCCTGGGGCCTTCCTCGGTCTTCCTCGCTTCCGCCCACTAGATCCCGAGCCTGAACGGATCCCATTAGAAATACCTCCGGCCTTCGCCGTCTTTGCCACAGGCTTTGCGGCCGCCACGGGTTCTGCTTTATTCCAACCATTCTCTGACTGCCGGCCATATTGAGATACGGGGGGCGTCCAATTTGGAAATCCTGAAGGGGTCGCAGCTTCTTTGCCGACGGAATTAGCAGTGGCTAAAGTTAATGGAAAGAATCCCCAGCAACAATAATAGGCCTCCTGGCCTGCCACAAGAGGCGGCAATGTCGGGATCGAAACCCCATGGAACGATCTCTCGCAGTTCTGGCACCTTAGACAACATCCCTCGTAAATCTTAGGATACTCGCACAGCAAATAACAGTAAGGGCAGGCCGTCCAGAAGGTCGACGGATTCCGTCGTGAATTTTCATCGGCTCCAGCGTCCCTAGTGGCGGTGCCATTATTCCTGAAATCAAACCCCTGGTTCCCACCACCAGCGAACCCCGCTCCGGCTCTTCGGACCGGCAATTTTTCTTGATGAGCCCAGCCGGGCCCGCTCAAATCAACCGGAGAGAAGGAACCAAGCTCCTTGTCGTAGAGCGACTTTTTGGCAGGATCCGATAGAGTAGCCCATGCCTCGGCGACGAGCTTGAATGCATGATCAGCGTGTGAGAACCTGTTCTTGTCAGGGTGGAGGAGAAGTGCGAGCCTCCGATATTGCTTCTTGATGAGATCTGTGTCGTCCGATCGGCGATCAACTTGAAGAATAGAGTACCAGTCAAGGTGATTGTTTAATCGGTTATCAGCGGCGAGAAGGACGTCAATGACGGCCAGGATTTGATCGGAACCCTCTAGAAGGGGTTCGGTTTCTTGGGCCAAAATGGCAAATTCTCTCGAGCCGCTGAGATCCCGATCGGACAAGAGCTTTCAGCGACCCCAAGCAAACGTTCAGCTTCTTCTGCTTTCTCCATTTTCTCAATTTAAACAGGGAGATGGGGGGTTGCTTAACTGGGAACGAAGTTGCAGGGAGAGTTTGAAGCCAAATTGAAAAATTCTTTTGGAATTGGACAGTAATATAATCAAGGTTAAGATTCAATCAGCCAGCGCTACGTTTTTTATTTAAGTTAATTTCTTCTGATGCACTTTTTAATTTCCTTGGAAATAGTCTTTTTTTTTTTCCTAACTGTTTTAGCACCTTATAAATTCTGTTAATTTCAATATATTATTTTGCCTTTTATTCAAAAAGAAAAATTAATACTTAGAAAAGCATGCCAAAATATTATGAAGCACAAAATGTTTTAGTGACACACTTAAAAAATACTTTAAAATGATGAATTAACCTTAACTTACTAAATAAATAAATAATATAATATTATTAAATGTTGTCAAAATGAAAGTCTTTCTCACCATGCTTTCGTAGCTTTTTGTGAATTGCTTTAAGTCCCGTTTGGAATGGTTTATAAGTAGCTCTTTAATCGTGATTTGTGAAATACAA
>NW_021633874.1:0-47091 GCF_004799145.2 Neltuma alba
CGAAAAAAACACGGAGACATAAATTTCTTGGGGCAATAATTTCGACGACATAGAGTCAATGTTTGCAATTATTTATTTGTATTTCCTTCGAAGGGCATCCGGCTTGAGTATAAAGCAACTAAGCCAACTTTGTATGGTGTTTAATTTGTTGCGCACACGCATGCATATGATGAAGGAAAAATAAATTAAACAATATTTTAGAAAAATTAATATACATTTCTAAAAAAAATAATTAATTTAACTAATTTTTTATATTCATGGTAAAAAATAATTTTTTTTAATATTTTTTTTAGAATGACAAAGTACATCCATATCGTGCCTAGCTGATTATTATACATAGGCTCTTTCAAGTTTTTGCCTGTTTGTGACACTGAAAGTTGAATTAATTATTTTGATATAAAAAAAGAAAGTTGAATTAATTATTTTATATGAAAAATAAAGTTTAATTAATTATTATATACGCGCTTGATATTTTAGACACAAAGGTACATATAATGTTATATATATATGTGACACCCACACACACGTAATAATGAAGGTGAAAAAAACATCATCATAAATATATCTATACATGTAATTATAGCGAATGCGGTGTACATTTGCATGAAATGTAATTAAGATGAACTGTAATATTATAGTTTATAAATAATGTGGTTAATATTTTTTTTAATATTTTATGTATGTGTGTGGTACCTTAGCCATAATAATAACATGACAGTGACTCTTAATTGAATCATATAGTTTTTTACTTAAGAGTATGATTACACTGACCCTTCTTCTTTTTCTGTCTCTCCTTTTCTTTTTCTTTTTCCTTCTCTTACTTTTTATTCAATTGAGACCCCACTCCATAAAGATCTAAATCTCTCCCCAATCTGATCTACAGCAGATTCAAAAATAAAAATGATTAAGACACACCTAATCAAGTTCTTTCCTGGGTCAATTTCATCATATGGATTTTATAAAAGGATAATATATATCTTGTGCTTATCACAATAAGAAAAAAGTTGTATTTGTTATGCAAAAATTAAAATATATTACTTCCGGTCTTTAATATAAGATTTATTTAACTTATATTTTGATCATAAATATAAGACTGCACTCCATTTGTCTTTGATATTTATCCATTTTTTTCAAGATAATCTTGTAATAATGATAGTTCTAATCAATATATTTGATTAGTAAGGATATTTTTAGAAAAATAATATCTATTTATTACAAATAACTAACATAACTAATTTTTTAATCTTTTCAGGTTAGTTAATTAGCTCTTATATTAAAGACGGAGGTAGTATAACAATATCAATGTATCAATCTATTTAATGAAATTTATAATAAACTTAACTTCTTAATTAAGTCACAAACAGCATTATTTGTTTATATTATATTTTTATTTTTATTTAATAGTTAAAAAAATGTTTTTCAATTATGTATAATACTTTATTAGCATTCATTTTTGTTTTATCTTTCTTATTTTTCAATTTTACAAATAAAACCTTCAGAAGCTTCTTACACTTGTGAACCTCTCATTCCCCACACCCCCCCCAACACACACTATTAATTTTTTTTGTTTTCCCACCTCTCTCTGTTATTTTGTGCATCATCAAATGACAAATGATATATGAAAGATGGGAAAAAAATATCATACCACCATTGGTTTAGAGTTGTGAAAATAAAAGATTGAAAGAAAGCATATAAATAATAAAACTATCAATCTAAATTTAAATGGAATAAAAAACATATAAATAACGTCTACCAATCTAAATTTAAATGAAATAGAGATATACCAAATAATCCGCACATGAAATAATAAAAATGGAAATCAGGGTTCTGAGATCTGGACATTACTTCATGAAAAGAATGGAATAAACGAATATCAGGCGCAGCTGTTTTCTCTGGTCATAGAATAGAGAAGAATTAACAACCGACTAAATCCACCAAGGGATTGCGCTCAAAGACAAAGACGAAGAATATTGTTGACTTGTGTTAATGCTTTATCAGCAAGCCTTCATGCATGTACACTAATTTCCCATGTGTGTGGCCATATTATATATATATATATATATATATATATATATATATATAGTGATGTTTGAAAGGAATTCATGGGCTAATGAAAAGTCCATTCTGCCCCTCTCTCCCTTCATGATTATGGAGCCACTCCTCCACTATATCCCAAAACCCTCAAAGCCTTTCCACACACTTGCTTGCTTTTAAGACCATCCCTCTAGAAAAGTTGGTGTTTTTCCTTTCTCTCAAGACTCTCCATAGCTTTGCTTTTCCTTTTTTCGCTTTCTCTCTTAATCCATGGACACAGCTCAGTGGGCACAGGTACACAGACCCCCCTTTTTCTGTTTTTTTTCCATGCATATAATCATGAATTTTTCTTCTGGGGTTTGTGATTTTCAAACATATTTTTAATATATACCCCAAGCTTTGGGTTTTGAGATTTATTTTGATCACTAGTTGTTCTGAGTGAAGTTTTACCTTTTCCCCAACTTTTTTCAAAATCTTCATGAGATGATGTTGTTTCAGCCACTAAATTCAATTTTTGTTGCTGTCTTTTTTAAGATCTTTCGCTCATTTTTTTCCCTGTTACTGAAAGTACTGCACCTTTCTTTTTCCCTTTATTTTCTTCTCCTTCTACCATATCTGATGAAAAAGGACCCAGGAAAAGCTAACGGAATTAATTTGTTTGTATTGCCATAGCTGATGCTGTTGTAAATAATCCTCGTCAAAGTGTAAAGCACTAGCAGCAAAATTCTTTGTTTTGCTTTATTTTTGTTTGTTTCTTCCTCCTCCTCTTCCTCCTTCTGCTATCTTATTTTAATTCTCATACCTTAAAGATTACATATGTGTTCAGTTTAATTATGGCCTAGTTGTCCTCATCATCCTGTCTTGTTATCTTTATGGAATCCTCAATTAATTTTGTTATATTTGTTAATTTTTCAGGGGAATATTGGATTGGTTAAACCTATGGAATTAGGTTCAAATCCAAAGCCTCCTATGTTGGAGAAAAAGGCAAGGCCTCAGAAAGATCAAGCCTTGAACTGTCCACGGTGCAATTCAACCAACACCAAATTCTGCTACTACAACAACTATAGCCTCTCTCAGCCCAGATACTTCTGTAAGACTTGCAGAAGGTATTGGACTGAAGGTGGCTCTCTCAGGAATGTTCCTGTGGGTGGAGGTTCCAGAAAAAACAAGAGACCTTCTTCTTCTTCTTCATCTTCTTCAGCAGCACCAAAGAAGCTTCCAGAACCTTCTCCTCCGAACCCCACCAGCAACAAGATCCATCAAGCCCAGGATCTTAACCTGGCATACCCAACACCCCCATCACTCCCTCCACAACCTGAGATTTCCGGCAGCTCAAATTCTTCGAGGGGTTTGATGAATTCCTTGATGCCCATGTCGGTTTCATCAGATGGAGGCATGATGTATAACAGTAATAGTAATTCAGCCCATCATGGGTTTCCTTTGGAGTTCAAGCCTCATCATCAAGGGCTTAATTTTAGCTTTGAGGGGTTTGAGAATAATGGGTTTGGAAGTGGTCTTCATCAGGGAATGCAATTGGGTAATTCTGCTGGTGGCGCAAGGATCTTGTTTCCTATTGAAGATTTGAAGCACGTGCCAAGCACCACCCCTAGTCATGAGTTTGATCAGCAAAATACTAGAGGAAGCCATGGAGATCCGAGTGGGTTTTGGAATGGCATGTTAGGTGGAGGAGCATGGTAGAGAAACAGGAATTCTTTTGTATCCTACAGTGTATATGTACATGGAATGATCATGGTTTTCACGATCTGATGCATTGACCTCATCATTTCACATGCATAACACTGTATAGTACTTCAGAATTTCTTTTACCGGGTATATTAGAAAAGGATAAGAGGAGGAGGAAAGGTGTAAAAAGGAAAAAAAAGAAAAGAAAAAAAAAGGGTGAACAAGGAAGGTGGGTGCTTTTGGACTTTGCTTACTTTTTTCTTCTCCTTCATCATTTGGTGAGTGACTGTTTTGGAGTGATCATCAGAGAAAACCACTAACAAATAGGGTACATGGCTTTTTTCTGCTTTGGTTCTTCTTCTTCATCAATGATCCATTCCATTTTAATTTGTTCTTTCTCTTGAAGGCTTTGGTGATGATCTCTAGCTAGGTTTGATAAGAATTTGATCCCTGAAGAATTAATGTGGATGCACATGGAAGCTTCCTTATAATTCCCTTTTAGATTAACCCATATATAATATCTTGTTTGATTCTTGGCTTACCCTACACAAGAACTCTAGCTAGCTACTTCCTGATGAGCTTCATCAACCTCAGACCAAAATGGGTCAACATCAGTCTACACGAATACTATTTATATATATATATATATATATATATATTCTGCTGCAATTATTGTCATGATCGATCAGGTTTGAAGAGATAGAATTTTCGTAGATGCATGGATCAGAAAATATAAGCTGAGAGAGATCTTAGTCGGTGTGCAGTTTAATATTGTTGTTTTTAAGTAGGGCTACTTGATTACTATATTTCCCAGGTTAGTGCCCATTTTATTTTGTATATTGTAACTAAGGGATTTAATTATATTTATGGTTAATCTTGGTTTTGGTTTTACAAATTGATATCATAATTATTTAATTAGTTAACTAGTGTGTGTGTGTGTGTGTGTGTGTATACTTAATTTTGGAACATAAAGGTGAGGTGGAATGATGGCTGTCAAATCCTTTACAGCAAAAGTGGTGTCCCTCCCTTACTATATCTTTCCCTCTTTCTCTCTTTTTCGTTTCTCTTTTGCTTTGCTTGCCAACAACAGTTGAGAAAGTGTCAGATTTATATATCTTTAATCAGTCAGTACCCTCTTTCGTCTTTCAGATTCTTCCAACCCCATTAATAAAGCACCCATCTCATCTCACCGCCAAAACCCGGCAGGATCTAACAACAATGGTACCTTAATAATAATGCCTTTGTAATTATTAATACCCAATTCTAGCCATCTCAGCCGCTCGATCAGTTCAATTTACAAACACATCAAAGAAACTAATTAAATTCCAGTTTTCTTTTACGTATGCTTTTTTCCTTTCTATACGACCCCATTGCATATATGTAAGGGACTGCTGACAATAAGAAAACCCTAATGGCTAACTTCAGCGTTCACTTTCTGAGAGCCTTTTCTTTAATTTCCATCTCTTGAAACACAATCAATTAATAATGGAACGAGAAGCGGAAGAAAAGCAATAATAAGAAGGTGTAGAGTTAACTTTTGGCTGAAAAGTGAGTGGGTTTCCATGATCTCGCCCGCTGGATCATAATGGTCATTCATTAATATATTACTGTGTTTGGCTTTCTGATTGAAGCGCATTTTGCTCCGTTTGCATAAATTATAAGTCACTGTATATCCTCACATGGCCCTTTTCTTTTTTACTCTCTTTTATTTAAAGCCCCACACACACACACACACACACAGATGCTCGAGATAGCTTGGTATAGTGTCTCACCTCCTTTCCTGCGGGTCCCGCAAAACATTCCTCTTGGTAACGGTGCAGGAATAACATGCTCCACTCTGCAACAAAGTCCTCCATAGATAAGACTTTGAGTTCCTTTTATTATTATAAAATATAATATTATAATTAGATCATCCTGTAGATTCCATCGATATATAGACAGGTAGATATATAGTGGCTTCGTTGGTTAGGTTTTTCTGGTCCAAGCCTTAATATAAAATCTTGGAGGTCTCTTTCTCTTGCCAAACACCCACCTTTTACCTAGTGAAATAGGTTTTGGTATGACGAGTTTATATATATTTATATATGTAATCGTTTAAATGACTTGACCGATCTGCTATGTTTTTAAATTATCTTCAGGTTTAGGGTTCAATTATAATAGAGCAAGCTATTTTGTCTGGATCAAGCCGGGTATTTACAACAAACGGAGATAATTTTCTTGGAAAAGTTAAGGTTATAACGCATAATCACGATGAACAAAATTTTCATTTGGATTTGCGCCGCTATGATATAGAGATCTTAGGTACCAGAAAAAAGCTCAAGTCTGTCTCCTATCTATTTGTTTTTTAGGGTTTACTGTAAGCCATGGTTTCAGTATTCTTAGAACTAAAAAACATTTATCATGGACGCACACCAAACCCTAGAACTTTATTAATTATATTCCCCTGCCTCTCCTAGGGTTTCCAATATCTTTGAATTTGGTTTTCTGCTAGACATAAGCACGATCAAGAGCAGACTAAGGTTAATAATTTCTTTCAAACAAGTTTTTTACACAACTCAAACAACACTGTATATACTCAGTACGTTGGAAATTCAATAAATGACAAAGTTAACTAAAATGTCCAAATATTTATTATTTATTTTTTATAAGATTTTAAAAACTTTTTTGGAGTTAAATTTTATCCTTGGATTAATGTATAAGAATACACACGGATGATCAGTTTTATATTAAGTGCTAAAATTATTTGTCAACTATATATATCTATATATGTCAAATTCAATCATGAATCTTTTTAAATATATATTGTGGGATTTGAATAGTGCACCATGCGTACTAACTTGTTTATTTCTTAATTTGAATCATAGCTATAGAATTGTGACACTATACCTTTTTCCCATTCTCCATAATGAATTACCAAAAAAATATACATGGATTTGATGTATGTAGGCATCGGATACACCAAACCCTAGAGTCGATCTTTCAGGGTTCCATTATTGGCTATTCCCAATCATAATTAATGGCCTTAAATTAGGGTTTCCCTCTGCACAATTCTTAACCCTACGTAGCAGAAAGACTAACTCTTCAAATATAGCTGCGGGTCCATAAAAGTGCAAACCAATTTCAAATTTTTCAAAGCCAACCCATGCTATGAAATACGTATCATGGAGATCAGCTTGACATAATCTGTTTGGCTACTTTTGGCAAGGTGAGTTATATATATATATATATATCCCTGCTAATAATGGGCTCGTATCATTAACTTATATTGTTTCAACAATTCAAATAATAATATTGAACTATATATATAGCTTTAATATTAATGGGTTTGAGACTTTAATAATTTTTGTAAGTGCTGAAGGGCTTTAAAAATGATTAGTTGACTGTCACGTTATGTTACATTTCAAGCATGTTGTACCAAAAGAGAAATAAATGAGAGTGGGGGAGAGAGATCAGTTTGAATATTAACTTTAGAATTCTTGATGTTATAAACATACCAATAAGTGGAGGATAAAGAGTTGGCTAAATCAATAGGATGGGTATAAAAACAGAAACAATGTGGATATCATTTCCTTTTAATAGGAAAAGAAAGATTTCTCTCATTTATAACAAAATTTGCAGTCTTTTGTATAGTCTCGCAAATGACTTTAATGGTGAAAGATGATATCTTCTTATACAAGAAGTCTCTTCCATACACATATAATACTTGGCGGATGTGTATGTGTGCGCTTCCTCTCACTGACCCTTTTTTTAAAAAGAAAAAAAAAACCAAAATGAGCAACGCGGGGCTGTGATCTTATGCATGCATAATATATACTCCTCCGGTCCTTATTATAAGACCCAATTTGACTTTTTATTTGGTCCTAATTATAAGACCCAATCCATTTTCTCTCTTATATTTATGCATTTTTTTTTCCAAGATAATCCTTCTAATAATGATAGTTTTAGCCAATATACTTAATTAGCAAGGATATTTTAGGAATAACAACACTTATTTATTATAAATAACCAACTTAATTTACTTCCTTAATCTCCTCAAATAAGTCAATTGGGTCTTATAATTAGGACCGGAGGAGTATCTCGGAAAGGCAAGAATACAATGAAGCACTGCCGAAACTGAAAGGAATGGCCGGGGGAAAAAAACTCTCGAAGAATCTAAGCGAAACTTGTTAAAATACATGGACTAACCATTTTAAAATAGAATTGAATTTACAGGTGTCAATATTGTTGATTTCTAACCCAGAACTTGCTTCGAGATTTTTGTTTGTTGACATATCGAAAACCAAGAGATGCATAGACATCGTAGAGTTCCCTGCCTGCTTTGGGTCCCCTTCTAGAAGTGATTTACAACTAATTATACTACCCCATAAAAAACAAAATGGATTGGGGTCTTATAATTAGGACCAAACAAAAAGTCAAACGGGGTCTTATATTAAGGACCAGAGGTAGTAGTTTACAATAGGGTTGCATATTTCTATTCTTGTCCTTTTCCACCCCAGGCCCCCGTATGGGGTATAAAGGTAACTCCATCCTCACCTCCCGCGGCACAGAAGGCTTCATCATCATTTGTTATTTATTAATGTTACGAGTCTGCAATGGCTCTTTCAAATTGAATAATGAATCCAAGACGTCAAGACAGGTATTCTTGGCTTACTTTTATGGATCGGTCAGGCCCAGCATAACTTAGACAAGAATAACAAGTAACGGCCCAGTGTGGGTGGCTCTCAAGCTGTAAGGCCCAAAAAAGAAGAAAAATGCCGGGCCTAGTTTGCTAACCATTGCCCAGAGACTCAATATTTTAACTGAGTTTGTTCAACGGTGCTGAACAGAAAAATAAAGTTTGAGATTTCAATATAAAATATCTGTAATTTTAAGATTGTAAAATATAAATTTTGCAAAATTGGAAGGCAGAGGCTTTGGATTATATTTGAGTGCGTTGAGAAAGACGGAAAGGCGTTGTGTCTAATTATGGCCGTCAAAAAGGAACGCATCACTTTCTCAAGATGCCAGTGCCAAATGGCAAATGCTCTCCTAATTCCATGTTGAAGGCCGAAGGCAAGCATGAAGGCTTTGTGGGCGAGTGGCATTGCATCTTCAGGCCATGAATTTTGCTTCTGTAAAATGAATACTATATAACTAATTTACAGATATTAAAAAAATTAGTTGAATTATTTATAACAAATATGTTTTGATTTTTTCTAAACTGCCTTATTTAATCATATGTATTAAATTGTCCCTTGATTGGAAGCCTTTTTAATATATACAATTAATAGGGACAATGTGAACAAAAATTATAAATTTGGGGAGCAAAATAGATTGAGTTGTTATATTTAAGATCAAAATGAATCTATGGTCTAACTTCTACGTTTATAATCAAAATTAGTGTCCTTTATGAACTCCACACAAATAAGGCAGAGCATAGAATACAAAGATTTATAATTTTAAAATGATAAATTCTCCAAATAAAAATCGTGCGGTACCTATTTAAATTGAGCCCGCGCAAAAATGGCCCTTGCAGCATCCACTACGGCTCCAGCTGACTGTAAAATATTTGCCCTTTGTTTCATTTGACGAGGTAGAACCACAAAGGCAGGCCATGGGGACATAGCACATGAAAATAATGGAAAGACAAAATCCCGTGTATTTGGCTTTTATGTTGAAAACCATTATATAACTATGGTCTGGCGATTTTCAACATAAAGCTAAACGCACTCTGAAGAAAATATAATGATAGCCCCCCAAGGAATAAGGAACTCCTCTATTGGTGGTTGGAGGGTCGCAATGAGCAAGTAGCCTGTTGTAATCTGTAATGGCATGTAACCATCATGTAAGAACCAGCCTGCCGAAGTTGGCAAGGCAACAATAACCAATATACGTTGGTCTTAAGGTCTTATATTTAGGACCGGAGGAGTATTAATTGATTCAATAATTGGGAGGCTTTTAGACTTTTCGGACCATATGATCCTTGGAGAGTTCGATCACTCTTTAAAGCCAGACAACATATTTCAAGGAACAGAAGAAGATAAAGCTAGCAAATACACAATTTTATTAACAGGGAACAAATTCATCATATCTTACAACTTTTAGTCACAACACCAGAAAATAAAAGAAATTGGATAAACAATGGCAGATTTAGAATGGGTGAGAAATTCCTGTACAAGACGGACATCATGAAGCATGAAATAATCTACTTCCAAGGCTGGAATGAATGGATTAAGGAGCATCAGGGAATGCTATATATACTACCAGTTCTCCCTCACGATTTTTGACTTCTCAAGGATGAACTTCCCTTCCTTGTACTTCTGCGATGCTTCATAAGCTCTTTCATACTTCCAACCCAACACTTCACGGCAATCACCACAATAAACATCAGCAACTGTGTGCAGTCCAGTCAGGAGATGCCTGTCTTCTTTTGGCCCTACGACAATATTCATTGCATGGGAGAACAGAAAAGCTCTGCCATTTCTTCCCTAATTTTAAAATTAAAGAAAAGAATATTGGACAATGATATGGGAAAGTTTCTGAGAGGCTTAAAAATGAAAACGCATGTTTAAATACTAAGTTTATCAACCCAAATCCCAGTAAGAAAGGACAGGGGAAATTGAAATTCCTTGGGATTGCTTCGATTTTGAAACATGCAGCACCTTATGATCCAAAGAAAACATATTTTGCAATCTTCATGAAAATTTGAAGCACCATTCATTTTCAACACCTAATGGCCATTGTAATAACCAACAACAAAGAAAGGGCTGGTCAATTATATAGTATAATGCTTGTATCTTGAGAACATTAATAAACAAGGTAAAGGCTGAAAATCAGCCACTCTCCTCAACAATATTTCATCCTCCTTTTAACACTGCCAACCCACCACATCTGTATCACTGTTTCCAGCAAACAGCACCCTCACTAAAGAAGTCATCATCATAACAGCTATATAACAACAACAATTGTGACTCTCAATGACACCAGACATCAACAGTCACTGCCACTTTTCAAGCATCATCAGAAAAGCCCCAACTGTCCGGCAAGAGGAACTGTGCGTGATTGTCAATACCACCAGTCATTGATCGCCACAGTCACTAACACTTTCTACCTTATACTTCTCTAGTATCCATAAGCAGACTTACCGCAACCACCGTCACTACTCTATCACTTTCACCACAACCTATGCAGGATTTCTAATTCCATTTCAGTAAAACTTAAGCAGCACTTTCATCTACGTTTCCAAGCATATAATCATACTGCATCAAACTTGGACTATCAGATGATAGGTTCCATGAACACTGATTAGTCAGATAGTCAGTAACTCTATCGTTATGAAACAAATTCTTTAGCATCGTACTATTTAGGTAAAAATATAGGAACAGTCCCAATATGAATCCTAAGACTGAAAATGAAAACCAAACTCTTGCAATCTTCAATATCTGGTCTGAGACTATTGTAGTTTTTAATGGTTCTAAGAAATCAACCATATTCAGGTTCAGAAGTGGGCTCTAGACAAACTACACCACAGATTCTGTGGTTGACATCATTTCCATAGAACGACAACATTTTTCCAGTCTTGATTCCTGAAATCACCAAGAACCATTCCTATCACGTTACTTTTTCTAACAGTAGATCATAAGTAACTCCGAACACATCAAATTCTGATACCTCTTTACTTATGAGGAGGATGGAAGGGAGGATTTGGGGCAGTGACGGACACAGGGGGGTGCTTCACCCCCAGCCCTGGTTCAATTTTCAAATTTTTTGGAATTGAAATGTCAGTTCAGTGAAATGAGAACAAAATATTATACGTTTGACGTTTATCAACATCTTGGTTTCAAAAACATACCAATAACCTCGTAATTTATCAATGGAAGGGGAAAAACAGATCTTACACATATTGTTTAATTTATCATTTGCTTTACTTGTTATTGACTCTTAATTCAAGTTTTAGCAACAAGTGATCGATCATTTTTAACTATGAATATCACAAGAAAAAGCTTGACAAGGGGATAGAAAATTATTTTCTTGCAAATTACATCGTTATTCATAAATAAAGGAAACACTACTGAGAAATCTGAGACATACTCAATTATTGATAAAGTTTGACAAGAAAGAACATCATGCTTATCTTATTACAGCATTACATGTTACGTATATACTTTTTAACCTAAAACTTCTACATACAGATATCAACATCTTCCACTTGTTGCCTCCGAGGTGAGGAGCAACGAAGTTGAGGAGCAACGAAGGGGAAAAGAAAATTCAAGAAGTGATATGTTACAAGCGATAGCTGCAAACAAACCCAGAACAAGAGCAAAAAGAAGGAAGCAGCAAATGTGATATGCAAGATGAAGTAACAATTTGATTAGAAATCAGGAAAATTCACATCCGGGGGTAAAATCCTTCGCTTAAAGCTATTAAAAAAAGGACAGACTAAACAAGGAAAAGATGCCTCACCTGAAAAGCCTTGGAAATTATATCGTCGTGGAGTGAAACTTGGTTTCTACAATTACAACAGCTGTACAACCTTGGACCGATCTGTTCCGCCATTAACTCTCAACAGTTTCCTATCAAACAACTCGCAAAATATCAAAATCACGGTTATTTAAGAGAACAACCGTTGATCAGATACACGGTATGGATTATAAATTAGAATAATTGACCAGAACGTAAACCAAGCAAGGGAAAATAATAAATTCTTTACCCCCAACAAGCTCAATGATGACCCAAAATTCTGCAACAGCAAGATAGGAAGAGAAAAGGGAGTTAGCGTGCAAGATTAGGCTAAAGACGATCACAAAGTTGAGTACAGATTCCCATTTAAGATGTTAGGAGTTTTAAATAGAAAAGGTATACACATGGCTCAGATAAAGACACGGCCGCTACAAGTGTAAACAACACGACCGCTGTCCCTAGATGAAAACAAAAATGATCGAATAAAATAACAGCCACTTCGAGAAAATTTAAAAATAAAAAGAAACTATTTGGATTAGAATCCTGTAGCCAAAAAAACCGAGAAAGATCAAGAAAGAGAAGAGAGAGAGAGCGGCACCGTTGACGAATGCAAGTTGCAAGTTAATGGGATCTAAGCTGTTGAAAGATAATAAACAAAAAATACCCTACTTGGTTTGGTGGTTCAAAGTAAAACATAGGTAAATTAACTGCAAATCGGGATAAGTCGCCATGACTTCATTGAAGAATGAATCGAGAAATTCTGCTTTGATTATTTGACCCAATGATAATCAGAAGCATCAGAAGCACTACTGAAGAAGATTCGCTAGTATAAGAGAGGAGGAGGAAGAAGAAATAGAGGGGCGAGTTCCTACTAGCTCTCAAGGCTCACTGACCTGGCAAGTCTGAGACTGAGTCAGGGCTCTGTTCCATGGAGGAATGGTGATGAGAACTGCTATCAAATAATTTAGAGAGAGAGAGAGAGAGACAGAGACAGAGACTGTGTGTAGTTTTTATTTTATTATTATAATTATTATTTTTGTTACTATTATTTTACTGGTATTATTATTGAGTTGGTTAGATTGGGGAGGGAACAACACGCGCCTGAACCAGGGCGTTAGGAACGCGCGAAAAGGAAAATACGTTACGGAAACGCTCAGAAAGGGGTCTTCGCGAAAAGGTCATGCACCGCAGACGCAGCGGCTGCGCCAGATCCCCCGAAAGAGAGACGAATTGAATAATAATTTAATTTTATCAATAGTAATTTAATTTAACTAATTCTTCAGCATTATTTTTGTTCCACTCTTTTTTGAGCTGAATTTTTCCTCCGCTCTAAGTTTGTCCAAAATCAATCAAAATGATTTTTTACTTGAAATGGTTATTGATTGATGTATCACTCTCGGATCATATACGAGATTTAATAAAACGTTAAAAATAAAGATATGTATGGGAAATAAAAACATTATCTATGCCACTATAAAATTCAAAAAACAAAAGTTAAATGCTTATATCAAAACAGGTTGTTTTATTGAGTCAATTCATTTTAAGAAAATCTGAGTCGGAAGGTAAATTGAAAGTTTGCCTAACCGATTCCCCCCCCCCCTCGAGGAATAAACTCGAGCTAATAGGGAATTAAGTTATGGACTTCACAGGGACCCACATCCAAATTTTCACTCAAAGGTACTCAATTTTTTGTTGAATTTCAATGGGTTGGTGGCCCATAGATTAACAGGTGTGATTATGGGAACGAAGAAACAATAACATCTTGGTTAAGCCTTTTTAGGTCATATTTACTACATAGAATGCTATGTGCATAATTATATATAATGTATAAAAATAAGCATCATGCTCTTCATTAGAAAATAGTAGAAAAGATAAATACTGGTTAATAAAAATAAAGGTGTAATGGACATTAATATTAATACAAATTAAAATCTGTAGATTTATATAACATCCTTATCAGCTCTTATATTAAAAAGTATATACTACCTCATGTTCTAATTATAATTTCTCATTTATAAATGAGATCTTATAATTCGGATTAGAGATAATATCAAATATAACTTCAGTCAAGGGTCAAAATTTCAAAGTCCATAGCTTGAATAAATGGGTGGGGAGCCAATTTTCAACACCCACTAGCCAAAAGCCTTACGATGCAATTTTGTTTTCTTGTTCGGCTTTTCCTATATGGTATGCGATTTTTAATTCTCAAGGGGTTAGATTTTATTTTATGAATATTTTCCATAAATTTAAAACAATGTTACTCTTATAAATTTGACAAATTTGACAAACGGATTGGTTTGCTTGGCAAAGCATGAGGTTGCCAATAGGGTTGCACAAAATGTCTGCTCCTCCAAAAGGGATGGAAGAGCACTTGCACGAGCATTTAGCCAAAACAAAGACAAAGTAGTGTCTTACACTACTACTTTTCATATACTCTTTTACAGTTTACAGCTAGAGATTGTTTTAGGGTTTAAATGTAGTTAAATTCATCTTTTATAATCTAATGGTCACTTCAAACAAATTATGAATTTTGGCTAAATTAAACTTTCTTGTCATGCTAGAAAGGATAGTAATTAACTCTTACGTTTTTTTTTTTATAGACTAAATTTCAGATAAGAGATTAGATTCACCCACAAGCTAAAAGCAAGAAAACTAACTCATGATTCACAATGACTGGTCTCAATAGAAATGTGCATGCACCCGTTAATCCTGACCCTGACACTACTCCTACTTTACTTAGCTGTGAATATGTCTCTCCAAGTACCGTGACGATCTTAGAAATTGAACCCTCTCCCTTTGATAAGATAAGAGTGTGGCTTCAAGAGTTCTATTTAATACCTGTATTAATTGACTGGTTCGTCACGTTCATGACATTAAAGATTATTTCAAGAGATAGTATAGGAAATTATAATCTAGAATGTATTATGACCAGCTCCTTTCTCCCGTAATTAACTTTTCCCGTTGTGATTTTTCAGAGCATCCGCTTTTGATGTTGGAAATTTTTTTTTTCCTTCCAATACTTAATTGCAACTTAATTCTTGAACTTAAACCGTCTACGATTCAGTTTTGATATTTTTCATTCAATTAAAACTTAATTTTCAAACTATTTTTAATTTTATCTAAATTTTAATTCACCACAACTAAACTTGTATAGTTTTAGCCATTTAAAACTTCAATGCCCAAATTTAATGAAACATATGATTTTATTTTCTAAAACACAAGGATCAATATCTTAAATATTCAAGTTACAGGAATTAGATTGCATCTGAGTTCAAAGTTTAACAATTGAATTATAATCAAGCCATAACTATAAAAATTAAATCGCACCCTCTGATTTTTCATTGCAACGTGCGTACAAAGTGCCTGGCGCATGTGGGCACGTGACACGTGTGTACGGATACATGGCGATAATTGAACATCACACATAAAAATGGAAGACAATATACACCCGCATCTACGTATGCGCGCGCGGCTGCCATATATTTATTGAGAGGCAAAGGAGCGTGCAGTGATAATGATGCCACGCATCACGCGAATAAAGAGGCAACTTTCACCAAATATACTATCTTCAGTCCTATTTATAAGATTTTGTTTATGTCGTTTGTATAAACAGAGTCTTATAAATAGGATTGAAGATATTACTACATTATTTAATCATTGGTGTCTATTTTTAAAACATATTATCACACGGTTTCGTTTTAAACATAAGATATGGTTTTATATTGTAGAGATGATAATTATTATTGGAACATAGGATTAGGAGTATCCACCGTTGACACAACAGAGGGGGATATATTACATTATTAGTATTGCTTGAGGATTTTAGCCTTCTCGATGATGAACCTGCCTTCCTTGTATTTCTGGGGAGGCTCATAGGCTCTGATATATTTCCAACCTAATTCCTGACCGCAATTGGAGCAATATATGTTGGCCACAGTGTACATTCCGGTCATGAGTTGTCTGTCTTGTTTGGCTCCTTCAATGATGTTCCTAGCATGCCTGAACATGAATGCTGCTCCTGTTTTGGCCTTCATTCATTCCCCCATACCCCACATTGGTGTTAAATTAAATATAGTATTACACCCGGGCAAAAAATTATAGTATTAAAGCAGTCAATCATCCCAACTTCATTATTCTTCTGACCCTAAATATAAGATTTGTTTTATAGTATAAAAAATATATTTTATATTTAGAATCAGAAAAGTATTACTCCTCCGGTTCTAAATATAAGACCCATTTAACTAATTTGATTAGATTAAAAAAGTTAGGTAAATTAGTTAATTATAAGAAAAGTGACACATTTTTCCTAAAATACCATAATAATCTTTCTTAATACCCCCTCTCCCTCTTCTACTTGATTATGGTTGAGAAAGTATCTATAAGGGTAATTTAGAGAAAATTGATAAATATGAGGAATGAGTCTTATATTTAGGACTAAAACCAACTCAAGAATTAGATCCTATATTAAGGACTGGAGGAGTATTATATATGAGATAGAACAGTATTTCTTGGCTTCCTATTTTCATCACGCGTAATTAAGGGTTAGGGTCTTTTAATTTACATGTCACATCACACACATTTAATTATATTGCATTGGGTGTTGTGTTTAAGCTCCACAAGGCAACGTTGCATTGCATAAGCCTCCATGCTGTCTCATACTATCTGATAATACTACTTGGCGTGCAGGATTGGTCTTTGTTGACTTCTGTACCCCTCAAATTCTTATGGCTTTATAGAAAATTCCAAATCAAACACAGTCCAACCACCCCACAGTCCCACACACCGCAATATGAGAAAAAATGCCTATATTTTAATTTTATTTATTCACAACGAAATTTTTATAAGTAAAATGACTTTTTATAAAAACATAATATAATAACTGCATGGTCTAAAATATTTGTCAGTGGCTAAAATCTAAAATAAATTAGGCTAGGGGGCCGCTTTATATTTCAAATAAAATACGCCACTGAATATGTTCTGGTTTCAAAAACTTTTATTTGTGTATCGATGAAGAGAAAGCAGATTTCAATATGAAGAACAAAAAGATTAGTGAAACCAAGATCCACAATCCCAAACCCCCCCCGGGGGGGGGGGGGAGAACTACTTCCAAGTAGCGAAGATCAGAGCCCATGGCTGCTCAATAGTTGTCAAAACTCAAGAGAGTTAAATAAAGAGGAGAGAGTTTTGTGCGGAATAAATACCCGAAAGCTTTTAGAGAGAAGGTCGCTGCGTGATGCAATGGGCGTTTGGCAGTTTCTGCATCTGAAGGAGGCAGAACCATCGCCTCCAAAATCCGCCATTGGAGTGTTGTTATTTCAAGGCAACCAATAATTTGGATCAGAGTGACCACTTTGAAGTCTGGGCACGTATATATATATGTTTATATTATGCCTATTAGTCGTTTTAGACCAACCAAAACAAGTTGCGTCTCCACCACGGCGGGTTGACAGGGACAACGCTAGGCGACGCGAAACACCATTCTTCGCTCTTTTCATCCCTCGCCCGCCACTTTGGTCCTTGGATATGCAAGCTAAGTACTATCTTCTCTTCATGTTTGTTCTATTTTCCTATCCTATTTTCTATAAACGTCATTTCCTTGGAAAAATCGGTAAATTTCAGTAAGTCATGTGAAATTTTAATTCTTTACAAATCTAATACTTTATTGTTTTCTTTGAAACCATATAATAAGTCTCTAGCATTTTTAATAGTCAGATTGCTCTAAATTCTTAAAACTGGATACGTATAACTCCGCGTATTACTCTGAATTGCTAGTTTTGTTTCTTTGTGATGTTAATAAATAAGACCGATAATCTGTGAAGTAAGAAAGCAATCAAAGTGCACTAATTTTGCCGCCGTAGTGAGAAGCATTTACTCCATTCCACAAGAAACAATATTTTCAGAATAATGTGAACTTTGCTGGTTTGAAAGACGAAAAGCCAAACAGCTACACATTAAACACGGAAGACAATAATTATGTAAAGCTTTCTTATCTCTATATCCTACTTTTTGCCTTGAAATACAGAGCAACCACTTATTAAGAAATACTAAGGTATAAAAAATGAATAAGCAAGTGGGGTTTTGAATGATATTTATTAAAAATAAGAAGACTGTTTCTCAAGTACACCCAATTGTGCAAGGACTCTGGCAGCAAGACTTCTCAAGCGACTATCTTTCCTCTGGGTTACCTCTACCAATGGCATCGTGGCTAAAGCTTTATATTTAATCTTTATTTCATCGACTAGAAATATTTTCTCTAAAGCTACTAGAATTTTTTCCACCAATCTGGCAGACTGAAGACTCAATAAATTTAACAGCGGAGTAATAGCATTTGCCTCTGCAAGTACCTTACACCCACCCGGTGGTGCTTCCCCATGAATCAAAGTCAAAAGTGCATCTAAGGAAGCTTCGCATGTTCCAATATCTTGCTCTTCAAGCATCCTCACAAGGGGCTTCAAAGCATCAGCCTCTATCATACAGAATGAAGACTCAACTGTACAGGCGCCCTGGTGTGCTGGGCAACCGGTTTCATAAGCTACGAAGCAGAATTTGAATATACCTGGCTTTTTTATAGGCTTGCTTAAGAGTCGTGAGCTTTCTGAAAACTGCTTGATTGAAATGGCTGCATGTTGTTTCGACAGAGATGTCCCGGAATCCAGCAATTGCACCAGGATAGGGATGATGCCCTCTTGAGCTATTGTCTTCTGCCACTCTACGTTTGTTGAGACAGTAAAACGGCAAAGAGCTTGAACAGAGTTCTCAATGAGTTGCCGTTTGTGCGAGGCATGTTTATGTTGATCCAAGAGACAATCCAAGATAATTTTAACTGCGCCAGAATCTAAAAGCCACTGGTTTATATGGGGTTCCTTTGGGAGTCTTGAGATGATACCCATAGCAGAAACAATCTCTTCTGCATCATCGGTAGTCCTGATGATGGTGAGCAAGACATTAATACACCTTGCAGTTACATGTGATGTAAAGTTTCTGCAATCACCGCCTTCTGTTAAGTAATAGAACAGCTTCATGGCATTTGCCCGCACAGTTTGGTTATCGAGCTCTAACAAGTGAACTAATACTTGGACAGCTGAGAGCTTCATCAACAACAACCATAAAACTTATTTTCAGTGATTTCAAGACATAATCACTTTAATCTATATGTAACATAAAACTTACAGAAAAAGCTTCATTATTCATAAGTTATGAACAGTGTGCCTTATCTTAAACTTTGTAAAGGCCAACAGTGGCAACAAATTTTCCCTTTATTGTTTCTATCTCTATTTCTCTTCAACTTGGATCTTCTATAGTCATGCAGTGACATATCAGGAGTAAGAATGATAAAAAGAGTATGAAGAGGTATGGAACCCACTTTCCTCTTTATATTCATCCTCCCTTTTCTCTCTGCGTGACCACATAAGGAGCGGCCACTTTTGTGATTTAAGTCTGGAGAGAATCTGTTCTCACACCTCATATGACATTTTACTTCCGTTCCTAGTCCCTTACTTTTTCATCTTTTTGATCCTGTTGCTTCTTTTAGTTCTAAATAGCCATGATCATATGCTTCATATACCACGACAACAAGTGGTTGTAAGCAAAGCAACAAAATATTCCACAATGATTATTATTATTATTATTATTATTATTATTATTATTATTATAGTCAAAGATTTTTCACCACAATCATAATGTACCCAAATCATGACTTCAGGAAAAATGCCAACCTGTCTTAACCTTTCTCTGATGGTGAGACCAGAGGGAGATTGGCACATTGCCATGAAAGTTTTCAGAATCTTGCTTTGTATATCAGGTCCTGTGAAGGAAACAAGTGAGAAGAATTTAAATACGTCATCCTCAGAATCTAACAATGAAACCTGAACTTCATCAGCTCGTTGATGAGTAGTTGACATAGCAAGATGCATCATAGTGGCAGCCGCCTGTTCCCGCAGAGTCGGTGACTGTAAACTGTGACGATATAGCAGCTCAAATAGTGATTGAGCAACACCCTCCCTAATCATATGTAGCCCATTTTCTGGCAAGCTTGAAAACTGCAGAAGAGCTTTCACAGCTATTTCCTTGATTTTCACATCAGAATTAGAGAGCAACTGAAGAAGTGGCTGCAGTGCCCCATCTCTGACTATTGATATTTTATTCTGGTCAGTCAATTCAATCTCTGATAAAGTTTTGGCCATGATTATCTTCACATTTTCTGTTCCTGCATCAAGGATATGAGCATTGACAATCAATGAGGGTCTAGTAGCAAGCCAATTCTTCATTTTTTTTTTCAAGGAAAAAGAAATGGTTTTTGCATCAATATGGCAAATGGCGAGTGTGGAATTTATGCAATACCTGAAGAAAGGTTCCGCAGCAAAGGCTTGAGGTAATTTGCTTTCGCCATCTCTATAACATTCTGGTTAAGGAAAGAGAGGTTATCCAGAAGCTCACTTGCATTGTGGTCTGCTTCAACATCATCACTGCTTAACATTCTTACCAGGAGGAGCATGCTTCCTTGAACATCACCTATGAGATCACGCACTGCAGTACTTCTAGACAATTCTAAGAGCAACTCCACTGCTAGCTTGCTTTCCTCTATTTGACGTGCAAGTGAGCGAACAATTGATTCTAGTGCATTATCAACTTTAGCAATATCTTCCTGCACAAGAGAAGCATTGCTATTCACATGAAGCCTCACAAAATAAAGTTCACTGTTTATAATTAACAATAGTTTGAAAATATTATACCTTATTCTCTTCGTTGTCCTTTGCAAGCAAAGACAGGATGGAGAGAACACGCTTTCTTATTTCTCTATTCTTAGCACCGAGGAGCTTGATCAGAGTTGTGATGTAATTCTCCATTTTTACCCATTCCCGGTGCATCTGTCTTTCCAAGCAGAGGCCCTGCAATTTTTCCAAGGATTTAAGCATTTCCTCTTCATCATCACTCTCAAGTTTGGACTTAAGAGCCGAAAGGGTAATAATGGTGTTCCTATCTTTCCATTCTTGAATTGACTGTCGAAGAGTCTTATTAGGTCTTAATTTTGAAGCATCCAGAGGCAACATGGTTAAGGGACAGTTGTTGTTCCCTTCTGCAAGCCACTTCTCTATTGCCTTTCTCTCAAATGTCTTGCCGGAAGAAGTCTCCACAGGATCTTCCATGATATCAAGTGAGATTGGACAGTAAAACGAATGCAACGGCTCCAACAGTTGTCGTCCCAGGGAGTTTCGCTTTTCAAAATACCTCTTCTCCTTATCTTGTGATGAAGTAACGGAATCAGCTTTTTCAAGCAATCCAACAATCTGCTCCATATGGAGAGCTTCTGCTATATCTCTTCTGGACGCGGCAATTTGCATGTCACCTTTCAACTCTTTAAATTCTCTCTTTATAACAGCATGCTCAGTTGAGATCCCAATGACATCCACAATACGAGCTAGCAACTGATTTGCATGAGATCGCTCAGCATTTCCTTCTTGTATTGCTAACTCAAGTTTCTCCAGAATTTCCTCTTCTGCTGCAGTTACTCTGTACTCATCATCTAACATGTTCTGGCATAGCTCACTTATTTGTTTACTTAGACCAGAAGAAACATCCAAAGAGGTGAGGGGGATGAGGCTCACTGCTCGGCTTATGTTTTTCGTACAACACTCCAAATTCTCAGCAATCTTTCTGCAACTGATCAAAAGATAAATCTTACTCTTGCAGTTGCACTCAGAAACCAGCTGTCTAGCAACTTTAACTTCTTGGTTCAGGACACCCAGGGAATTTTTCAAGCTTTCTGCATGGTGTATGTCTTCTTTTGATAGTCCTTTTAATATTAATGAGACTTTCTCCAGGTAAGTTGAGAGTTTTCTGAAATTATCCTTCTGAATCAGAATCTGATTGGCTGTTCTGGTGACATCAGATATACTAAGGACAGTATGAAAAAGTAATTCAGATGCTGGAATGAGTGAGGCGTGATCAATTGAATCGTCCGCCATCTCATCACTGATATAGTTTAGCTAAACCATGAAGTTCAGCTTTGCTCAATATTCATTTTCCCATTAGTCATTTTCTCGTCAAGCATGAAACATTAGAAACCTGACCTAAACACTGGTAGAATAAAAAAGTCTCAATCAATTTTTCTTATCCGATAAAATGAATCGGACTAAAGCTTGGGTTTATAATTCCATGATGTTTCAAAGATATCAAAATTTTCACAGTTCAAACAACTTGACAGTCCTCTAACAACAAAACACGTTAGAAAGAAATTAATGCTCATTTCAATTATGGCTGGTATACTGAAAACGGTTATATTAATAATCTAATTGGTTGCAGCTTAAAATGCAGGGGAAGAAGCCGGAAAATAAATTCGCCCTCAAGATATCGAGTGTTGCCAAACTCAAATAAATGAAATATATATAATTCTACAGCTCATTTTCTCACAAACCAGGCAAAGAGAAATGGAGAAGCTGACCTGAAATTCGAGTGAAGGATTTCTGGATGAATTTTCGGGGAAAAGGCGGGTATTTTCCCGGCAAAGTAGGACGAGCAGAAATAGAGAACAACAAAAGCAAAGCAAATGATGGGGTTGTAAACTTGCAGTTAGATCCCCTTCATCAAAACGAGAAGACCCAAACAGTGATCGATGGGCTTAGTTACGATAAATTATCTTTTTCTTCTTTTCGTTTCTTGACTTGATGACTGGTCCACCTTCCATAACTCGGCAGAGTTGACTGTGAAGCTAAGCCGCTCGTTATGAACAGGTCAGTCTCGAACGGACGCAGCAAGCAATGCGAACACATACAATTACAATACAAATAACTGACTCTGCCTCGTCAGATCAACCTTAATACTTCTCTGCTTTTATTTATAAAGTAGATGGAATTTTTTTTAATCCTATTAAATTTTTATTGTGAATGTATCATAATATTCTTTATTTATTATAGTATAGATAGTTTTTTTTTAAAAGAGTATATATTAAATAAAGATAAAGTTGAAAACTTGTTATATTTTAATAAAGAGTTAATGTAGTTTAAGATTTTTCTTAATCTGTGTGAAATATGTTAAAAGTGCCTTATAAATAGGACCAGATGAGTATCATTTTTTTTGGCCAATCAACCTTAATTATTACTCCTCCTGTTCTAAATATAAAATCTGTTTTGTAATGTAAAATACACTACAAAATATGTCTTATATTTACAACCAAAGTAGTGTATAACTCCTAGTATTTCTTTGCCATGCATGTAACTCTTAGTAATATGATATTCATCCGATTCTTAATATAAAACATATTTAACTAATTTGATTAGATTAAAGAAATTAGGTAAGTTGGTTAATTATAAGAAATATGATGTTTTTTTTTTCTAAAACACCATAATCATCTTCCTTGGTATCCTCTCTTCCTCTTCTATTTAATTATGGTTGAGAGAGTATCTATATAAATAATTTAGAAAAAATTAATAAATATAAAAAATAAGTTTTATATTTAGAATCAAAATTAATAAAATAATTATGTTGTATATTAAGAAGCAGAGAATCAAACGTTTGACACCGAAGAACTTGGACTGGTCAGTGTTTGACACTTTGAATGTTTGCTTCCAAGTTACAGCTGGAACGTATTCAATGTACGCAAACGAAAAAAACAAGGTTACAAATATAATCATTTTCTCCAGGCCAAAAGAAAAAAAAGAAAAAAAAATTGCGACTTTATTTCAACGTTTAATGAAAAACTAGAGGGCTTGTTACTTGTTAGGCATCATGTTAACAAGTCTTAAAATTCAATTGGGACGCTAAAAAAAATTTGTTGGATGAAAGAAAACTAGTGTTTGGTATGACTTTGAAGACAGTTAATTTTTTTGTCTAAAAATCACCTTAAAATTGAAACTATTTTTTCTAACTTCTAATTTTTGCCTTTTAGCTTTTCCTTTGATTTGAAACTTTTAATTTGGCAAAAAAAAAAAACAAAAGAAACTTTTAAAATTGATATCATCTATATAAGATTTTTGTCAAACTGACTGTTTTCAATAAACGCCTATCCAAAAAATGTACTACCTCCTGTCCTTAATATAAGACATTGTTTGATTTTTATTTTGGTCTTAAATATAAGATCCCAATCCATTTTATCTCTTATATATCTATTTTTTTTAAGATAGTCCTTCTAACAATGATAGCTCTAACTAATATACTTGATTAGTAAGGATATTTTAAAAAAGACAATACATATTTATTACGAATAACTAACTTAACTTTTTTTCTTAACCTCCTCAAATTAATTAACTAGTTCTTATAATTAAGACCGAAGATAGTATAGTATTGCACTAATTAATTTTTATCCTCACTTCACTCTATAGAAATTCGTTACAATAAGAATCATTTGATCCAAACGCACCCAGAAATCCTAAAAGGGAAAGAAGGGCTGCAAGGGTTGATGGGTCATCTTTAATGTTCAAGGCTCCGGGAACAAAAGCTAGCTGAGCTCTATAAGGCCGAAATTGAAAAAGAAGAGCCCAACAAGGGGAGGAGAGGCCCAATCCTTGGATCAAAACAAGGCCCAATCCTTAGGATTAAAACAAGGCCCAAGGGCTTAACCCCATCGATGGGGAACAAATGGGACTCACAGAGGGACAAAATGTGGCGGAGGGGGATCGCAGGATTGGAATTTGTCATTTTTAAAATGATTAGATAGAAATCAAACTGTAGCTTTAAAAGTAATTTTTTTAAAACAAGAAATAAGTATATAAAATTTTTTTTGTCTCCATTTAAAAGAACTTTCTAAAAGTGCTTTTAAATTTAACCAAACACCCATTTAATCACCAATGGCCGACTAACAGGTTTCTAGCATATTTTTGGCAAAAGAATTTTTTTTTAATTTACAGGTGAGATCATTGTCCTAAATTGAAATTTATTATTATTTTTAGATGAAGTTTACTATTTTGAGAGCTTGAATTGTAATTGTCAGCTTCATGTGGTCCTTATTTATTATTTTTCCGGACTTATCTAATGCAGAGTAGCTAGGATGGCGTTTTATGTCGAGAACCAAATTAAAAGAAAAATTACGTGGCAAAAAGTCTCTTGTTAATGAGTGAAAAAAACCTGATAAATTTTTATATGCAGAAAATAATAGCACTTTAAAAATTTTGTACATATAGAATGTTACTACTTTGATTTGATCTCCCGGTAAAAAAATTCACGAGAACTTCTCCCAATTTTCCCAAATTAAAATCCTCAAAAGCCTAACATTTTGAACAGAGTTAGGTGAGAGGATAATACTATTTCTGATTTTAAATACAAAATCTATCCTGCAATATAATTATACAAATAACCCTACAAATTAGATTTTATAATTACAACTGGAGATAATATGTTTCAACCGAGAACCATCTTTGTGACGTTTAGGGACTAACTGTGGATTACCTTCTCCCAAGTCCCAACGCGCACACTATCTCATAAGATCGTAAACAGTGTTTGAGCTCTGTTGTGATCATCTTCCAAAGTCACGTCTATCCTGCTATATATAAATATATATATATGTGTGTGCCGAATCTTCCAAATAAACTTTTCCGAACAACAATTTAGTTGCCCATAATCTCACTGTGACATCATTTTAAAATCTGGGATTGGTCTAGTTTTGAAAGCTGGGGCTAGCCATTAGAGTATGCATATTTAGGAGACATAATAGCGTAAACCAGCAAGTAAGACTGAGTAAACAATGTGAGATTCAGAGCTCTTAGACGCCTTCAAATATAAGAATTGATTTCTCCATCAGATCAAATCTGCCATTTGAATGACTCTGAAGGCCATTGGGTTCTTACTTTTCCGAACATTTTTTTGTTATTTTTGCAATAAAAATCCGTGAAGCATCTGTGTCAACAAATCAATTCACTGTTTGCTTTGCTTTCTCTTCAAGCTGTTGATCTGTCCATTTGGTAGGCCATACTCCTGAGTCCTTCTCTGATGGGATTTGGCTGATAATTTAAGTACAATGATTAGCGATTCCTTTATTTCATATACGCTTGCTTGACTTCTTTGGAGAAGATACTGTTTAAGTCAACACACAGAATTGAGTTCCTCACTTGGAATCCAACCACAGTAACTCCACTATTTGAAAAAGTTGAGCATCATATATGTGTGTATTAATTCTAGGCCAATCACTGATGAAAAAGTCTAGATAGAATTACTATGCCATCTCAAGAAATGAATTTAATTACTGAAAAATCTTAATAACAAATAAGTGGTATGAACCTTTCATCATTTCTTATACTATAATTTATCATTACATGCGATTCAGTTATTTTTGGACTTTTAATGCCTTTTCTTTAGAACTTTATAGTAATTCTTCTGAAAAATATAGCAAGTGTAGGATCCTTTATCATGACCAAAACTATGACTTTCAACTTTTTTTCGCGATCTTAACTTTGATTTGTCCGATTATTTATTTAGCTGGGTTCGCTAACAGCTTGGCAGTTGACACAATGATACCAAATAGCTAGCATTTGCGAATTTCAAAGAGGTCCCCCACCCAAAAAGGCTTAAACAAAAGTATTTTGACTTGGGAACTCGCCACTCAATAAATCTCACCATAACCCTTTTTTTAACTCAGTCACTGGTGAAATGATAGGATGAATAGTTCCAACTTCCCAGTAAATGTTCACCATTCATTTTAAATGTTAATTAAATCTCAAATTCTATCTCATATCTTGACTCCAGTTTGCATTGCAATTATATTTGCAGCACGCCAAAGGTCAATTAAGAGAGGAAATTATAGATAGAATCGTCCTCACCATATCTATGCATGTGATATAAAATAAGAATAATTAAGAGTACGATTCGATCTTGCGAAAGGAATTGATCCTTTTCCTTTTCTGCAAATGGCAAAAATTGTCATGTTTTTGGTTGAGATGTTGATAGCCACTAAATGCATGATCGATCCACTTTCTGCGACAGAAACATCAGCTGGGAAGTTCCAACTTCTTAGTGATGTTACTTTTTTCATTTAATTAAAGAAAAAGGCAAAAACAAATATTGAAAAGTCTAGAACACGATAATGCAGAAAACACACCACTAATATTACTACTGCTGGCTTCTTAATTAAATCTCCCCCTGCCTCCGTACTGCTGCCTTACTTTTCTCTTTCTCAAACCCAAATTTAATACCTATGTAGATTTAGGATATAGTAACTAACACGGTTATTAACCAACTAATTACTTTTATAAGTTAGCTAACAAAATATGACTCCAATAATGTTTCGACAATATTAGATCTCATGAATCTTTAGTTTCTTCAAGTGCAGGTCTATATGACCTCACACACACACATATACACATTAATCCGCCTAATTTCTCTCTTTAATTTCTTGAGGGGGAAAACCATTACTAATCCTTCCATATATGTGACAAAACACAACTAATCAGCCTTCTTTATCTATTCACATCACCGTCTCCACAGTTCCCCCCCCCCTTCAAGACCAATCCCACCATTATTTCATTATATTCCCTAGCTATTTACTTTTTTCTGAAGATTATATGAAGGCAGCAAGGAATATAATAGCCTTCTCTTAGCTTGTCACTATAACCGACCTCAGAAAATTTCCTTCACAAAGATATAATAATTGGACCTATCCACAAGCAGGTGTCTGACTGTGTCTATAAAAATGCGTAAAAGTTATAACGTGCATGGGCGGCTCATTTATTGAATTAACTAGTATATCACAACGAAAGCCTTGGACTAGAGGTTTTAATTTATTATGATTAGAGTCAGTATCATCGCAGCACTAGAATACGGCCAAAATAAGTTTAAATAACCCGTCCCATGTTTCAATATACTTTAAGAGTACGATGTAATTGCCCAAATCTAATAATCCTCTCTCCATGATTGAATTCGAAATTCCGCAGCAAGGTTCAAGGAACTTACCTGCCTTTTGTCAGAATCCTCCCTCAATATGGCTTTTATAAGTCATGTCATCTTCAATAAATGTCAGGAGACTGCGTGAGTCACGGCTCATAAAATGGATTTGATGGACAAACTCGCTAGCTAGAGGATTTTGATTCAATGCTCATCAATGTAGGGTGTGTTTGGATAGAAACCAAACCATGGTTTCAAAAGTACTTTTACGGATTACGAAGTAAATATGTGGAGGAGATTATCTCGTTTTACAGAAAAGTGCTTCTGAAATCACGGTTTTGAGATACTCAAACAGACCTGTAATACAATGTAGATTATTCAAAATCCAATATGAATAGTTAAGAATAACTAGGGGAAGAGATAAGAACACTCTCTGAATTTTATGTCATGTATAAATAACTTCTCTAATATTTAAAATTTTATGATAAACTTCAATCTTTTATATTTATGCAGATAATTCTGATACTATATTAGTTTTTTTTATTATTTAATTATTTGCATAAATACAGCTTAAAGTTTAAGGTGAGCATATTTACACTTAATTCAAAGCTTGAAAGAGTTATATATTCATAAAAAGTAAAGCTTAGGTCGGGAGTTGTTTTCACGGATTTGAAAACTTAGGAGGTTTATTATTAAGTTGTTACAGGTTCAGGAAAATTTTATGTGATTTAACCAAAATAATATAACGAAACTATTGTTAGAATTGTTCCATCTTCTTAGTTAGCAGCCGTTTATTTAATGATTGAGTGATGCAAAAGTTCTTAGGGTTTGTTTAACTGAAAGATAACAGAATGAATGGACAAAAAGCTTTGTTGAAACATTCTTTTTAAATGGAGGTTATTAATAAGGAGCAGGTCAACAGAGGATTAATTTTTTGCATTATAATGATCTAATATTATATTCTGTTAATTCGAATCTTAGCATTGTTGGATCTAAACAGATAGCTCTCTTTTAATGCAGGGTTAATAAAAAGGATTTTAGTTCATAAAAAAAAAAGATGTTAATTTTTTAAAATAATATTCTTTTAGATCACTCACTTTAATATCTTTTTTTTTTTCATATGTATCTTTGAATTCTTTCCTTTTTCATATGAAAAAAAAAAGGTGTTAGAGAGGGCCTGTTAAAGATTACTACTACAGCATAGAACTATGTAGAAGCTTAATCTGGACAATTTTAAAGAAATGAAAACTGAAAATACCACGCCTTTAAATAAATGGTGATTGCAACAATTCTATATATATAGAAAGCACAGTGATTACGACTTCTTGATGACTAATTGCAAATTGCAATGCATGATTGGTACAACTCAAGAAGGTCAAAATTGATTCCGAGAGGGAATTCAATTTGCTTTGTCATAGGAATAATAATAACTTCATATCTATAAGATTAGATAGACTCGCATTTTGCTGATATATATATATATATATATATATCTCTCAACATGTCCAGCCTAGCAAGCAGCTTTAATTTAGTGAATCTTGGTACAGTGGTACAAGTATTTGTTTAGAAAGTATTTAAATCGATAATAATTAAAATGAAACATAATTCAATCTTATAACTTAAAAAAAAAAGAATCTTAATTGGCAACTTTTTATATTCTTCTTCAGCCGTTTTTTCCTATTAAGAAAATTAATTTATGAGTCGAGTTCTTTGAGATTCACTAGGACCCAGGCAACATACATGGAACAGTACCCTTTTATTCTAGACTGCGCCATTCCTACTTTGCCAAAATGGTACACAATATGCTATGACAAAGAGCATCAATCGAGAGAGATCTTCAAGTTTGAAGATAATATCACTGAACTTTTCAAACGCAGTTCGAAATGAACAACACAGGACAAGTATATAAATATATATATATATATATATATATATATATTATAGACACGCTCAGCTCGTAGGAAACAAAAGATCCAGGCTGTAATATTAATGAACATGAACATGATGAAATGATGTCCCAGAATACAGATATATTCATTCTCCTCGATCGAGCCCTTGTGTGCAATTAGCAGTGAAGTAGTCTTCTAATTATAATCTTTCTCTCTGGCTTTGTACACCCAGGTCCTAGGTTTAATAACTATATAGCTAGGTTGTTGCTGATTTCAAGCAATATGAGCATATATAAACTCGTTCTCTGCGTCCAGAAATGCAGGAGAGATCAGGCATATTTGTATCTATATATATGTGCAGAACATGAGGTGAATTGTGAGAAACCTGGGATGAAATTAACGTACGAGAAATTTTGTTTATAAACCAAAAAAATAAAAAACCTTCTAGCCAGGCCTGCTTCCTAAAATCAAAGCCAGCTGCGAAACCAAATAATGAATACACGACCCAGACAAGATCTGACAAAAAGATAGAGAACAACATAGAAACATTCATTAGATTGATGATCGATGATCCACTCTTCCATAGTATCAGACATATCAGGAATCAGAATACTGATAATCTCAGAACCAAACCATGTGCAGTGAAATATACAAGAGTGATATTGATTCGGCTCATCATCATCTTCTCCGATACATGTATATACACACACATGATTTTCACAGATAGAAGACGAGCCGAACCAACATCGCCCTTGTCTATTTCTGCAGAATCGAGACTTCTGAGTCTTTCCTTTTTAGCAGTTCGAAGCAGATAATAATGTAGGCCTCCCTTTTCCTGTAATCATACACTACTCATGGACTTTTAGGTTGATTTTGCATATGAGAATAGCTACATATCTATGTGCAAGGAAGCACACAAGAGTGATATTGATTCGGCTCGTCTCATCTTACGAACTCCTAGTGATAAGAAAAGAAAAGATGAGCCGAACCAATACCACGCCATGTCTACTTTTGCAGAATCTATCTCTCTCTTAATGTAATAAGCAGAAACAAACTTCAATTCTGAGGAAAAACTTACAACCCTCCCTCCCTATATATAGAACTGGCCAATGGGTGTCCAATATAATATATTTATATAACTTTTCTGTAGAGCGACTTAAAGACTATAATAAAGCATCTGGAACATTTATCGTGATATGTAGATTCACAAAGCTAAAAATCCACTATCTTGGAAGGGACTAATTCTCTTAGTTTAAATAAGGATTTTAGGCCATGTGAAGTTCTTTCAAAGTCATGTGCCACCAATATATGATGATTTGAAACTGCCTACATTTTAGCGATTCCCTTCGCCCAACAGCTGTATCATCATGGAGCTCTAATGGTTGGAACAGTATAAAGAAGAGGTTAAAAGCTGAAACGCAAAACCCTTTATTTTAATTATAATAAGTTACTGATGAATCCATCTATATATATCCTAGCTTGCTCTTTCAAGCAAGCAGGAGTTGTGTTGCTTTCTATTCTAGTTTGATATATACTACCTCTGATCCTAATTATAAGACCCAATTGACTAATTTGAGGAGATTAAAGAAATAAGTTAAGTTAGTTATTTGTAATAAATAGATGTTGTCTTTCCTAAAATATCCTTACTAATAAACTATATTGGCTAAAACTATAATTATTAGAATGACTACTTTAGAAAAAATACATAAATATGAAAGACAAAGTAGATTGGGGTCTTATATTTAAGACCAAAATAAAAATCAAGTAGGGTCTTATATTAAGAACCGGAGGTAGTATATATATATATATATATAGAGAGAGAGAGTTAATTATTTTACCGTCAGTAAGATATGGTAATTAAGGAGCTCGAGGAATCTTACCGGGTATAGATTTAATTTGACTTTATAGGGTTTCAAATCTTTGCTTGCTTGGGACCATTCAGATCAGATCATCATGCGAATTTAACCCCCAAGGAAAAAGTTCTTTAGTTAATTGGCTCTTTCAATTTGACTGAAGTTTAAGTGAAAATTCTGACTGTACTATGTAGCCTGCCGGTGTTTGACACCTTTTTGTTCTTTTTAGGTCCATCAAAAGGATTTAACGCCATGTTTAGTGTAAGATAAATGAGACTATTTTGTCATATAAGAAGAAAGTATTTAATTTTTTCTTGTACGTTATTTATCATATCAAGTTTAGTGTAGTTTTTTTTATAATTTATTTAATATTACTATATGAGTGTTACAAATTGAATAAGTCAACCTAAATCATATTAAATTGACTAAAACTGAACGAAATAAAAACAGTCAAAATCGATTTATAATAAAAATTCAATTATATTGATTTGATTCGGCTTGATTCATTCATTAATTTAAAAAGGACCACGACCACCGGTGAGATTTTTTTTTTTTCTGGACGTGAAAGAATGCATATAAGCATATTGATCTAGCAATAGTGTGATGCATGCTTTAGATGTCTTTCTGCTAAATTCTTACCATACCATTTCAAAGAATATATATATATATATATAATAGAGTGAAAAAATTTATTTTTTTTAAAGAAAAGTGCATGAGAAAATCAACAAAAATAAAAAAAACTAAACGTATTCTTTCATTTCGTTGGACTAAGGGCCGGTTCATTTTACTCTGTTCGAACTTTCTTTGTTTAATTTGGACGTTGTTGGTCCTTCATATATATATATATATATATATAAATATATATTTATGGTTAGTGTGCCAAGTGAGAATTTGAACCATTTTAATTAAAGGGATTCTCACCTTACCTCATAGTTAAGGATGAGAATTCTTGTCATCAAATCCTATGAAGTACCAACTCACATTTTAAGAAAGTAAAGTTTATAATCTAAGTTATTGTGATGAGTACCAAAACTAGTTCTTATAATCTAACGGCGTGAATGTTCCTTTGTATGAAAATCAGGAGGTCATTAGCTATTAGTGTCTCTCTACATACTTTCTTTTGCTAGAAGTTAATTGACATGTTTGTTTTGACCACTTCAATGTACTTTGACTTTTAAACTTATTTCTCCCCCTCAAATTATCATCATTATCTGTTCATGTTCAAAAGAGTTTCCATTAATAAGCTATATAGTTTTGGAAAATGTACATATCTTTTTAATAAACAACTAATTTCACTAATTTTCTTAATTCATATACATTAATTAGTTATTTAGTTTTAACTTTTAGAGCTCAAAAGAGTATGTATATGCATGTGTATATTACACAAAAGTATAACACATCATGCAGATTAAATGACTCGAAATAAAAAACAAATAGAACAAAGGGCAAATAGGCAATTTAAATCCAGTCCTACACAAAAACGTGTTAAGAAAATGATTCGCATATATGATACCTCTCATTATTATATATATAGACTTCTTTTCTAACAAATATCCGTATGTACGTACGTATATATTGAAGCGGATGACTAACACATCGATCATTGGTGCCTAAAACACAATATTAATTGGTTTTGTTTATCTTTTTGCACTAACATTGTACAGCCATAATATTATTCCATTTGATTAAAAAATAAAACACATCACGTGGGTTGAATATGTGGGCGTCTGAGTTTAGCATACCACGCTTACGAAAATGAAAAAGAAGAATAACATTAGGAGAAAAAAAACTATTAATATCTTCTTTACATTTTTTTTGAATCCCAATCACAAGCATAGGAAACATAAATGGAATAAAAAATGACACAAGTCTAAAGACACGCATAACTAAAGGATAACCATACATCGCCAACTTCTTTCTAATATAGAAATATTCTAATATATATGAATAGTCTTGGTCGTCACGTGAAGGATCTTTGTAAACCACAAATTTTAAAATTTTAAAGAATCTCTTTAGGAAGGGAACTCATAGACCGCCATAGATATGGATCCATCTTTTGCTATTCTTATATTATCCCCATTTTTTGAACATCATATAATAATGTACGTAGTTGCTTCAAACTGACCGTTTCATTAACATTATTATCAGAAATCTAAAGGCCTTTACTTAGATTCTCTCAACAAGCACGCTTGGCTACATAAAATTAAACATGTGAAGTTCCTTCGTCGGGATTAGGTTAACTATTGTTAGAGAATCTCTCTACAAATAATTTCCCATCATCCATCTTATAGCACAAGAGGCAACACTAGTGCAAAATACTACTACCACTTCTATTCCTCAACTAACAAACACAAAATTATGATACCACCTCCAATTCTTAATATAACATCTAGTTAACTAATTTGAATAGATTAATAAAGTTTGTTAAGTTAGTTATTTGTAATAAATATATGTTGTCTTTCCTAAAATACCCTTACCAATTATGTGTATTAGCTAGAATTCTATTTAATGAAATTTTTAACATGTACAACTATTACAAAGACTACTTAAAAAAATAGATAACTATGACATACAAAGTATATTGTGATCTTATATTTAAAACTAAATTAAAAATCAAATGAGCTCTTACATTAAGGACCAGAGGTGGTACTGCCTTTGGTACTTAATATAAGACCTGGTTGACTAATTTAAGAAAATTAATAAAATCAAAAACTTATTTAATTATAGCATATGTTATATATCTCTCTAAACTATTTGCATTGTGTGTATCATTAGCTTATATATTAGTTTATAAACTGAACAAATTAGTTTAAAAAAGAAGAAGATAAATATAACACTTTAAAATAATTTATTTAACTATATTAATCTTTTCTAATTGAATCTTATATTAGGGACGAGAGAGTAGTAAGTACTTTTTTACACTAATAACTTCATATGTTAAGTTTCTAAACCAACTACTAAGACTCGCATTGCATGGAGTTGAGAAGAAGTAGGTGTCATAAATAATGGAGATATTAAGATTTTATGTTAAATTTGGGGTATTTATTGCATAATTTTTATTTCTGAAATAGCATAATTCATTATATTTTTTGAGGCTCTACATCAACCGTTATATATCTCTTATTTGGAGTATATCCCATTCACTCTATCAGTGATTAGGAAAAAAATAATAGATATTAACATTTTGTTTATTTGAATTAACAGTGTGAAGAAGTGATTTATGCCGTACAGGATGAATATGTGAAAGAAATTTTATTTTATAAAATGTAAAAATACTTATTTTCAGCTCATCCAGGCAACCCTACACACGCGTTAGTTTTGAATCAAATCATTATTATGGGAATCAAATAATCACATATCAAGTTTCAAGCGAAATACTTATAATAAAAAAGATTCAAAATTTCAAATCATATGCAAGGAAGCTGAGAATGAACGTGTCAGACTCCGAATTCAAGTGTGGTCCTCAAAATTGATGTGCTTCTGACTGTATATTTAAAAAAAAAAAAAAGTGCGACTTGATGTCATCCATATCATAATGTTCTTATCGTACCGAGCACGATTTTCTTTTTCTCGAAACGACAAGTTCCCAACTGCTCCGCTGTTATCCCTCAATTACTTCACATGAATTGAAATATTAGTTAAAACTCGTTAAGTATAAAAGTCATTGTAAGTTTTTAAAAATTATTCTCAAACAGGTTAAAATTAAAATTTCTTTTTCACAGTGAGGAGCACGGCTAGAGTTATTTATTTGAAAATGCATCATAAACATTTTACTAAATTTCAAAAGTAATCTTAAAAATAGGATAAGCGAGTAGTATATTATAGTAATCTATTTAAATATTACCTCCATTCCTTAATATAAGACTTTCTTTGACTTTTATTTTAGTTGTAAATATAAAACCCCAATCTACTTTTTCTCTCATATTTATTTATTTTTTTCTAGGGAAAATGACAGATAAAAAAGCTCCAAAATGTGAAATGCCAATTTGGGAAGCTAAGGAAATGTAATTACCCATAGGGAAGTCCTTCCCAAATTAGAATTTTGAAATTCAGTGAAATGACAAAAATGCCCTTTGTTCTTTTTTTTTTTTAAAAAAAAACCCAGCCCCTCACCGGTGGCCAACGACCGGCGACTACCGCCGGCGACCGCCACCGCCTCTGGGCACCGGTGTGGTGGTGCCGATGAAGGATTTTTGTGACAAGATTTTTTTTTTTTAGAATGGGATAATATTGGTTCAAAGTGACGGGGGTGGGATTTGATCCCACAACCCTTTGGCCACTTGGACCAACAAAAGGGAAGATGACTATTGGGCTATCAAAGATTTATTAATCTTATAATACAAGTAAAAATATAAGTTAACTTTTTTACTGTGACTCCAGCTCGTGACAACAATTTATCTGAGGATGACAAGTCTTAATTGAGAAATAACAAGTCTAAATTTGATATTAACAAATCAACTTTTCCTTATACATAACAAATAGCAGCATGTGCATTAATTAAAAATGATCATAATTTGTTTAAAAATGACACGTCTTTACTATAAAATGACAAGTCTAAAATTGATATTAACAAGACAACTTTTCCTTATACATAACAAGATATAGCATCTACGTTAATTAAAAATGACCATAATTTATTTGAAAAAAACACATCTTTACTGGAAAATGATAAGTTTAAACTTGATATTAACAATACAACTTTTCCTTATACATAACAAGAAATACCGAATAAATTGTTGTTATTTTTCAATAAAGACGTGTCATTTTTAAATAAATTATGATCATTTTTAATTAATGCACATGCTGCTATTTGTTATGTATAAGGAAAAGTTGCTTTATTGATATCAAATTTAGACTTGTTATTTCTCAATTAAGACTTGTCATCCTCAGATAAATTGTTGTCACAAGCTGGAGTCACAGTAAAAGAGTTAACTTATATTTTTGTTTGCATTATAATGTTAAGAAATCTTTGATGGCCCAATGGCCATCCTTTTGTTGGTCCAAGTGGCCAAGGGGTTGTGGGATCAAATCCCACCCCCGCCTCTTTGAACCAATATTATCCTATTCCAAAAAAAAAAAAAATCTTGTCACAAAAATCCTTCACCGGCAGCCACCACACCGGTGGCCGGCGCCAGTGGCCAGAGGCGGTCGGCGGCCGCCGGTCTCCGGCCACCAGCGAGGGGTTGGGTTTTTTTTAAAAAAAAAAAAACAAAGGACATTTTTGTCATTTCACTGAATTTCAAAATTCCAATTTGGGAAGGACTTCCCTATGGGTAATTACATTTTCTTAGCTTCCCAAATTGGCATTTCACATTCTGAGCTTCTTTATCTGCCATTTTCCCTTTTTTCTAAAGTAATTTTTTTAATAATGATAGTTCTAGCCAATACACCTGATTAACAAGAATATTTTAGAAAATACAACATCTATTTATAACAAATAACTAACTTAACTTATTTTTTTAATCTATTCAAATTAGTTAACTACCGGAGGAAGTATATTATTAGTAGCTCATGAGCTCGTTGTTTAAGGAATGATTAATCTATTTTTCATCATGAGTTTGGTGAAAAGCATAACAGGAGGAAATGGAAGAGTCAACTGGGCTGATTATATGGGCCTAAGGCCCAAAAGTTTTCTCATTAGCTCCGTCTTCCCCTCGTCCACCAATTGGGCCAACGGGAGAGGGCAGGATGATACAAAAAGACCGGGGAAAACAATCCAAAAATAAAAATGATGAAAATTGATCATGGGACATCAGACCGAAGTCATCTCTCTCCTTCGCTGGACTGATTTCTGTGTCTCGCATCCACGCACTCGAATGCGGTTCACTTTTTGATGTCTGGGGGTACGAAGATACAGTTGATGCCTTGCATGGAGGAGCCATCCGTACCGAAACTGCTTTACGAGACGCGACGTCACGCTTCGGGAACCTACACTTCCAATTTCCCTTCCCCATACCAGGTTCTGAAGATCTCATCCACCTCTTCTTCCTCTCACTTTCCTGATTTGTTTTCATCTTATCTATGTGTCGGATCATCCGCGAAATTCGTAGCGAAATTTAGTTAGCGTTATTGATTTGATTTTTCATTTACCCTGTTTTTGTTCAAATTCAGGTAAATGAAGGTGCTAAGGGAGGCCTCTTACACTTGCTTTCGGTTCGAGGTATACCTGCATTTTCAGCATTGTTTTCTGAGGCGTACATTTCTGAAGAAGTTCATTGCACTTGTTTTGCTGATGAGTAGCGAAAATGCTTCCGTCCTTATCGTCTTTCTTTTGGTCTTCATATATTTGTTTTCGGATGGGTTTGTTCATTAATTGTCTGAGAAGGGTGGAGTTTTCGCCTATGTTCATGTTGTTAAGTTGATCAACATGTTCCGTCTTCACTAAAACTGAAGGTTATATACAACCATCTGAGCCAACATCTGCGTAGTAAGATTCTTGTAGCGGCAGATTATGTAGTTTTTCTTCACCAGCTGCTCATTGAATTACCGTAAAAATGGGTTCAGGTCCAACTCATCTTCATCATTGAGCTTTTCCTTATGAACATTAACCTCTTTTTGTGGGTGCTTGTGTGCTTTGAAGTGAAGTTGCTAACATGCATGAATTTCATGTGTTAATACAAACTGCATTGAATCAAATTCACAAGGAGCATCGAGGCTTTGGGCAGTTTTAGGAGAGATCATAGGTTTAAACCTTTGTGTTGTCCTTGTACCAAAAACAAAAAAAACAGCTTCTGAGAGTTTGTGGATGGGGTGGAGGGGAAATGTAGAAGTTAACCATTTTGAGGACTAACTGTTGCCTCACTATTTTTTTCTTTTGCCTGTACTTTCTATCAGAGAATGTAATGACAAATTTTCTCAGTGATACCAGTTGCATAAGATGCATATTTTAAGGACAAGTTTCGGCAAAAAGCTGAACTATTCAAAAGTTTATAGTTTGAATATAACCTACGTTGTTTTCTTTAAATTAATTTTATGCTTCTCTCGTTTGTGAAGGTGTCAGTCAACTCAAAGAGAAATGGACAGAATATAATCAGCCAAAACGACTTAGAAGGCTTATATCCCTGTTTATTTCCCCAAGAGGCAAACATGTTGCTGTTGCTACTGGAAATCAAATAACTACTCTGAGTAAAGAGGATGACTACCGGGAGCCATGTGGCATTTTCACTAGTATGATTTTATTCTTTTTGTCCATAAATTTGTATTCTGTGGATCAATGGATGTTAAGTATCAGATCATCTTGGAACATTTCAATTTGAGAGTTTTGTAAAATTGATGCTTGAATCAATATATATTCTAATAGATAGTGCTCTGGTGGATCAGACAGGATCTTGCAGCATGCATTCTATCTACTTATAAATCGCACAATAATTTTTCAAAAAAATAAATTATAGCATAAAGTGTATTATGAAATGTAAATATTGGATTACATCACTCTTAGCTCTTTCTTAGACATGAATAAAACAATTTGAACGTATAAGAAAACTGATAACCTTATATGCGGTCATATATCACAGGAAGCATCATGTTATATGATATGCACATTTCATATAGGATAAGATTTAGCAGCCCCTCCCGTCTTTTTACCTGCTTATTTGAGTCTTTAGATTATGTGAATCCGACTAGAGATGTTAATGCAGTCTAGAAAACCATACACGAATCAGTTGCATTAGCCTATTAGGGCAAGCGTCTGAAAGGAAAGTTGTCTCCTACAATTTGTAACAGCATGTGATACAGGTTGGAGTAAATGATATTGAAAAACATTTTGGGCTTAAATGGTGTTATTTAGTGCGGAAAACTGAAGTTGAAAAATTATTTCTTTCTGGGGGCTTCTCTCTAAATTTGCTTCTTATGTGCAATTGGTCCACTAGGTTGCAGCCTTTGTACATTTAGTGTAGGAGCTTGGTCTGAGGATGGTGACATTCTTGGGATTGCTGATGATACTGATACACTGTATTTTATCAAGGCGAATGGTGAGGTGATAGCAGAAATTACAAAGAAGCATTTAAAAGTATCTTCACAAATAGTTGGCATATATTCCGATAGTGATTTAAATACGCAGAAGTCTTTCTTGTGAGTATTTTTCCTTCATCTGTATCCCTTTCTTTCATCATACTGTTAGAAGTAAATGAAACACGATCATTTTCCTGCTGGTCTAGAAATTATGGTTGTCATTTTATTATTTTGGATGACAAGACATGTCAGTAGAATTTAAGCAACCACGTGACAAAGGAATATGAATTTGAAATGTTGGTTGTTTTTTTTCTAGTTGTAGGTTCGCTGTCATTACATTAGATGGTTCACTGCAACATATTGAGATCAGTTATGAGCCAAGTGTCTCCTTTTCCAAGCAGATTTCTGATCACAGGAAGCATCTCTGTAACAATGTCTGTGCCTTTGACTACCATCATGAACTTAAACTTTTTGTAGTTGTTGCCTATTCCACCACCACGTCTCTAACATCTGGCAAAAGCTCTGGTATGTTTCTTCTTCTTCCTTTTTTTTTTTTTTTTTTCCAATTTATCCATCGTGCTATATAATTGTTGATTGTGGATTGGAGTGGTATTTTCCCTATAGATGCAAGCTTTGTTTTACTTCTTGGTTTCAGGCATGGTGAAGAGTGGGGGTGACTAGATTATTTCAGGCTATTTCTTCTGTTAATTCCACATGTGACTTCTGCCTGGTCAGATTGAGATAATCAATTTTAAGAAATAAAGAAATATTACATTCTCCCTAATATATTAACATTTTATCATCCAAATTAAAGTTCTGGCGTCCCACAGGATCTTCATCTGGGCTTGTTAAAGTATGGTGAATTGCTCAGAAACTGCAAGATAAACCTGAGCTCTTTGCTTTTCTTGTATTTTCAACAATCTCTCTAAGCATGAAGCACTTTTGCATTTCATAGACCTTTTGCCATATTCTGTTGAGAGAGATTTTCTGGACATGCTTTCGTGTTTGACATGCTCTGATTCATCTGCACAGATTCCTCATGTTTCAAAATTACGCACAGAAACCACAGTTCTTTATTTGGTTAAGGGAGTAGTTTATTGATGAAATTTGCTTTTAAGGATTTAATGTCTTCTGAAAACTGGAAAATAGAACTTTTCACAGCACTTGTCTGTTGTTGTTCCAACTTTATTGTTCACTAGTTATGCCCGATTCTGTAGGGTCCGGCTATCTTACTCTGTGGCGTAAAAGTGCGAGCGCAGAGTTGGAGCAGTTTTGTTCTGTTCAGTTTGAAGGCATCTATTTGAAACCAAAAGGCTTTAAAGGTCAGCTAACATATCCGAAGGTGCTAATCTCAACAGAAGGCACCTTTATTGCGACTCTAGATTTGAGTGGGTCATTGCAAATTTTTAAACTGGACAAAGAAAGGTTTACCCTCTCTAGATTTTCATGGGGAAAGGGAGATGATTTACCTGATCCTGATAATTTATCAAAAGGAGGGAGGGCATCTTTTGTGGATATTATGGATTTTACTTGGTGGTCTGATCATATTATTACTACTGTCAATAAGAGTGGTGTGGCTGTGCTGATTGACATCCTTGATGGCTCAAAAGTTCAGGAAGATGATCCTGCATACTTTATGCCTGCTCTGGAGAAGGCAGCAACATCTAAAGGCCACCAGTTTCTTTTGGCAAGTTTTTTGTGCCAAGAAAATTATGATTCTTCTGAGGTTGTGGCCTTAGATAAGTTGCAGCGGATGGAGTGGGTCACTGAAGATGCACTGAATCAGATTCACTTTTTGAGGTTGCACTGGTGCCTTGTTTCATTTTCTGAGAAATCTATTTCTGAAATGTATGATATGTTAATCAGCCGCAAAAGGTTTCGGGATGCTCTAAATTTTGCTGATAGTTATGGACTGGATAAAGATGAAGTTCTGAAGTCGCAGTGGGTGAATTCTGACCAAGGATCCAATGAAATAAACACGTTTTTATCGAAAATTAAGGATCGAGATTTCATACTTTCTGAGTGTGTTGAAAGAATTGGACCAACAGAGGATGCAGTGAAGGCTCTGCTTGCATATGGTCTCCGCATCACTGACCAAAATCGATTTTCTGAAGCAACTTATCATAACAATAGTCAAGTGTGGGATATTCGCATGGCTAGACTTCGGTTATTACAATTTAAAGACAGGCTTGAAACATATCTTGGAATAAACATGGGCAGGTAACGTTGAAAGTAATAAATATTAATTTTCAAATAGAGTGGACCTTATGTTTTGTTTAGATACTATTTTCTGTCATGCAACATTTTCCTTCTAATGTTTTGGCTCATTTCCTTGTGTTTCTTCTTGCATTTATTCCACAATTTGTCCGGCCTTTATATTCTCCTACATCCCCTAAATGATGATGTCTTCATAATAATATGCATTGTGGGATACATGGAAAATGTAAGAAGAGTTTATTCAGTCATTAGACACCCGTCACAATTCTATATCTCCCTATTTATCCTAGTAGGAGAGTCTTGTAACTAACAGACCTTTTCTCAACTGTCTATTATTCCCATGTAACGATACACTTTCAAATTAGGTTAATTTCTCCATTGAGAGGGAAAGTGGCATTGCTGTGAGAATTTTTGGGTTTCCAAATTTACCTTTCAATAGATTGACAATGGAATGGAGAAGAGCAAAGGATAAATGGTTAATCTGGGGTGAAAAAAGTTTTTCTAGAATCCACTACTGTATAAACCCGGTCTGTCTGCAAAGTCCCCTGAACCACTAGCATATCACTGTGTGTTTGTAAAGCAAGAAGTGCACAAATTAAAGCCTAAGAGTAAAACTATTCGTGGGTAAGAATTTCTCCTTATACTTTACAAACATTAATCGTGAGATTTTTATTAGGGGAAAAGTACAAATACTTCTATAAAATAGGAAGTGCATGTTCTCTCCAACTCTAATTTTTGTGGGTACATCCTACGTGATTTAGTAATTTTGTAAACTGAGAAATAAAAGAAAGGTTTAGTTTTTATTCATTCTTCCACGTAATGCTCACGAATATTTTAACAATTTGCCATCAATCAAATTTCCTAATAATAATATTAAGTTTTTATAAAAATATATTCATTTTCGCTATGACATGTTAATTAGATTGGATAATGAACCCTACACAAATTACTTATGCAACTTCGGAATTGTATATCAATGCGTACAAAAACCAGAAAATTGGAATTGGCTTATCGAATGCTCTCTGCGAGTGAGGTGTGCACAGAGCCATCTTAATTTCATGTTTGTTTGTTGACCATTTTCTCTATCCCCACTCTCTGCATTCTGCAACACCTCATAAACATAACCTATATGCTTAAATAAATGTTTGCACGTGCAAATTTAATGCTCTTGGATGACTTTAAACTAGTCATTCAGCAGTTATTTTCGTTCATTTATTCTAATGGTTTCTACTGACTCAAAGTTCATTGACAAAGTTTTGTGCAGGTTTTCTGTGCAGGAATACGGCAAATTTCATGTCATGCCTATTAGTGAGGCTGCCATAGCACTGGCAGAAAGTGGAAAGATTGGTGCCCTAAACTTGCTCTTCAAGCGTCATCCGTATTCATTGACCCCTTCCATGTTGGACATTTTAGCTGCCATTCCGGAAACAGTTCCTGTGCAAACATATGGGCAGCTTCTTCCTGGAAGGTCTCCTCCTTCTGGTGTTGCTGTGAGGGAAGATGATTGGGTTGAATGTGATGAAATGATTCGCTTCATTAATGAGTCAGTCAATAGCCATGACATTAGCATCCAAGTGAAAACCGAACCTATTGTCAAGCATAGTGCTGGATTTTACTGGCCAACAACTAATGAGCTCTCAAAGTGGTATAAAGATAGAGCTAGAGCTATGGATTGTCTTAGTGGGCAGTTGGATAATTGCCTCAGCTTCCTTGACTTTGGTATTCGCAAAGGTATATCTGAATTGCAGCAGTTTCGTCAGGATGCCTTGTACTTGCACCAAATTATTTACTCTGATGACAATGATGGTGAATCATGCTTCAACATGAGTCTTGTCACATGGGAACAATTAACAGATTACGAAAAATTTAAAATTATGCTTAAGGGAGTCAATGAGGAAAATGTGGCTGAAAAATTATGCAACAAAGCAATTCCATTTATGCATGAAAGGTCTAATAAGATACCCACAGTAAAAGATATTCATCTTTGCAATTCTGCAAATCAAAACGAAGAGGAGTCATTTCTAGTCAGATGGTTGAAGGAAAATGCCTTGGAGAATAAATTGGATATATGCTTATCGGTGATTGAGGAAGGGTGCAGAGACTTTCAAAGTAATGCCTTCTTCAAAAATGAGATTGAAGTGGTTGATTGTGCTTTGCAATGCATATATTTAACCACAGTCACAGATAAGTGGAGCATCATGGCAGCAATATTATCTAAGCTTCCTCAATTGCATGGTATGATTCTGATATTTTAATGTTATTGATATGTCATAACCTTTCATAGTTTGTTAAGGCATGGTTTATTGCTCATTTGATGTGAAATAAATTGGTATATATTTCCAATAAACTTTTTCTTATATTCCCCGATATCTTGAATAGTATAAGATTCCTGTTTGATATGATGGTTAAAATTTTATCATAGAATTTAAATAGTTGGCTTTTTACATTTACCAAACTAAAACTTCGGGGATTTTTGATCCCCTGGTTTTTGGGTGGTATGAGATTCCCACTGAAATGGCATCATATGCCTCTAGCATCTTGAATTTATTTTGTACGTCGCTCCATTTACATGAAAACAAGAACTCAAATGTTTTATTGGTGTTATTGTGGCCAATATTTTTTCTTAGTAAAACCAGATTCCATATCTGACATGTTTTATAAACTTGTGATCAAGAAATATATTATTTCATGACTTATACTGAGGCTAACCCTTGTGAGTTTGTCATTGTTTTCCTTCTTGTGAGCATGTCTTTAGCAACTCAGTGTCCTAGCTGTTCGATATTGTTTTGCTATTTTTTCATTGCATATGAGATTGCATTATAACTTTGTTTTCAAGTTGGGCAGTGCTTGTTCTTGATTCACAAAGGTCCTATGTCCCTTCGCTAAGCATATTTATGTATGTTTATGTGTATCGTGAATGAATATTTGTTTATACAATTGATTCATTAACATTTCGTACTCAACATTGAGTGTAATAGATTTTTCTAAATGTTCAGATGGTGCATTGCAAGTTGAGAACTTTGAAAGAAGACTGAGAGTTGCAGAAGGCCATATTGAAGCGGGGAGGCTTTTGGCATTTTACCAGGTTTGTATTTTCTCAATTTATCTGCGAAACTTGTTTCCTATGCATATACAGAAGGACTGGCCAGCTTTGCTACTTGATGAACTTGCTATTCTATTTTCTTTGGTTATCTGTTAGGGCACTTTGCTATTTGATGAACTTGCTATTTTATTTTCTTTGGTTATCTGTTACAATCTTAACCTTTCATGAGGAGGTTATCTTAGTTTTCTCTTTGTTTTCTTTCTTCCTGAATATAATTTCTTGACATTAAAATAATCGAAGAATTGTGTCTTAATGTGGATTTCACTGTGGTAGATTATTGCTTTTTTACCTAGACTTTATTATGTTATAGATGGGTTATAAAACAAGTTTACAGTATGATTTTAAAAGTTAAGGTCTTGAGTATTTGAATCATAGTTCTTAAGTTAGTAGGATTTCACCATATACTTACGGATCTTTTCAGGTGCCCAAGCCATTAAGCTTTTTCCTAGAGGCTTATTCAGATGGAAAGAATGTGAAACAGATTATTCGCCTCATACTGTCAAAATTTATTCGCCGTCAGCCTGGCAGATCAGATAGTGAATGGGCCAACATGTGGCGTGATATGCAGTATCTGAGGGAAAAAGCGTTTCCTTTCTTGGACCTTGAGTATATATTGGTTGAATACTGTCGAGGACTTCTGAAAGCTGGGAAGTTTTCGCTCGCTAGAAATTACTTGAAGGGTACTAATTCAGTTGCTTTGGCAGCAGAGAAAGCTGAAAGCCTTGTCATTCAAGCAGCTAGGGAGTATTTTTTCTCGGCTTCAAGTCTTGCATGTTCTGAAGTAAGTTTTAACTAACTTGTTAACTGTACCATGGACATATTTGTAATGTCACCCTTTGCATGAAAAGTGGCTTACTAAATTTTCATAGAAAACATCAGGCACCCTAAAACGTCTAGGAGTTTTAATATAGTGACATATCCCCCCACCTTGTTGGGGGCCTAAAGAAGTGAAAAAAACACAGATAGAGAGAGATTCTAGGCTGATAACTGAAACCTAGAGTGTAATTGCTATCACCTTCTGGAGCCGTTTTCTCACCAAACAGAAGCTCCGGATATTCTTTTAGTGCATTCTGTTTATTCTAACTTTCTCTTAAATTAATTAAATTAATCAGTTAATATTAGGCTGCTACCTGAAACCTTAGAGTGTAATTGCTATCTAACTCATCTTTTCAGGCCATTTCTTCATTAAATTGACGTTCTGGATATTGTGGTAGTGCCTTTTGTTTATGCTAACCTCCTTTTAAATTACTTAAATTAATTAGTCACTCACTGCAACTTGATTCAGATATGGAAAGCTAAAGAATGTCTTAATCTATATCCAAGTAGTGCAAATGTGAAGGAGGAGGCTGATATAATTGAGGCGCTAACAGTTAAGCTCCCAAACCTTGGAGTGACACTTCTACCTATGCAGTTCAGGCAAATAGTAGATCCAATGGACATTGTAAAGATGGCAATCACAAGTCAATCGGGAGCATATTTGCATGTGGATGAACTGATTGACGTTGCTAAACTTCTCGGCTTACGATCACCAGATGACATATCAGCTGTCGAGGAAGCTATTGCTAGAGAAGCTGCTGTTGCTGGTGATTTACAATTGGCATTTGATCTTTGTCTTGTTTTGGTAAAAAAAGGGCATGGATACATATGGGATTTATGTGCTGCGATTGCACGGGGTCCTGCTCTTGAAAACATGGATGTAAACTCTCGTAAGCAACTCTTAGGTTTTGCTTTGAGTCACTGTGATGAAGAGTCCATTGGTGAGCTTCTCCATGCATGGAAAGATCTGGACATGCAAGGTCAGTGTGAGACATTAATGATGTCCACAGGAACAACTGCTTCAAACTTTTCAATTGCAGGATCATCTGCTGGCCCACTTTCTGAGAAAAGCACTCCAAACATATCATACCTTAAAGGTTTTGTTCAAGAATTTGACAGTGGTAGCACAGACAACCAGAATGTTCATCTTGATAAAGTTAGAGATGTGGTCTCCATTGTAGCTAAAACCTTGGCTGTTGAAAATGATGCAGATTGGGCATCGGTTTTGACAGAAAATGGGAAAGTTCTGGCTTTTGCCGCTTTAGAACTCCCATGGGTTGCTTGAGTTGAGTAAGAGTGA
>NW_021633875.1:0-53989 GCF_004799145.2 Neltuma alba
TTTTTTTGTGCGATCTTGCGGCTGGGTTATTTAAATTGCTTCCCTTATTTTCTGAAGTGGGGAAAAAATCTCGACAAGACTATATCAATACATTATACATGCGGTTCCATCAAGCTGTTTTTACAGATTCTCGCGGCTTATCCTGAAAGATAGATTTTAAACTCAATTTTATTGACGAAATTAATGAAGGAAAATGGTCAAATAATGTTTGAATCTTTGTGAACACACTGGTAAGGGATCAAGGTTCTGTTTCAGCAACTTAGGGACATCTTGGTTGGTATTAAAATCTCACAATGCAAGGACCGTGCCAGGGAAACTTCCTGGAAGGAGAAGCTTGACAATAAAAGCTGAAGTGAAGTATGTAAATGCTGAAGAGGCAAAAGAACTTATAGCAGTCGAAGGATACACAATTCTGGATGTGAGAGATAAAACCCAGTTCGAACGAGCTCATATAAAATCATGCTATCACGTGCCTCTTTTTATTGAAAATCAAGACAATGATCCTGGTATGGAATTCCCTCTTGGAAACATTCATACATTCCCTCTTTTATCACTCTGACTATCTATCTTCATCTTTTTCTGCAGGTACCATTATAAAACGGACCCTGCACAATAACTTTTCTGGGTTGTTCTTTGGGTTGCCATTCACTAAATTAAACCCTGATTTTGTGCAATCTGTTAAGAGCCAGCTTTCCCCTGAGAGTAAACTCTTGGTTGTATGCCAGGAGGGATTGAGGTTAGTTTATGCCATATTGCTTGCTATGAATGTTCAATTTTATTGTTCTTACTAACATTTGAGGGCTTTGTTTCCTCTTTGGTGTGAAGATCTGCTGCGGCAGCAAAGAGATTAGAGCAATCTGGTTTCTCAAATATAGCATGCATTACTTCAGGCCTTCAAACCGTGAAGCCAGGTTTAGTAATCTACTGAATCATCTTTCAAAACCCAATTCATGCGTTAGATTAAAGAAAGTGAAATTTGGGTTCGTTTTTGTAGGAACGTTCGATTCTGTTGGTTCCACAGAGTTGCAGAATGCTGGAAAAGCTGGTTTGGTGACAATACAAGGGAAAACAAGCTCAGCTTTTGGGAACGGTTCTTGTTTGTAAGTTTTTCAGCTTCGTCTAATATGGTTTCTTGATGGTTGCGATGATTTTCATTTGCCTTTCTGTGAGTGTGCAGGTGCATATTTGTTCATTACCTTCTTCCCTGAGCAAGCAGAGAAACTATTCCAACTGGCCCCGGTAGGCTAGGTCTCAAGATTCCCCCAACCATATTGTTTTTATTATTCGTTTTCCCCTTCTAATTTTTATGTAGCATAGTTAACAGACTTGGGATTTTATGTAGCACTAGTTTACGTCATAGAATTATACTGCTGAGATTATTATTTATGATATTAAATTTTGCAAATTAAAATGTGTTTGGGCAAGTGAACGTCATGCTGGAAAGATCCACTGGCTCCGTTCTTATTCATAAATCACCTTTAAAAGTTTACATGTGTATTTACAAGTCAACTTGTAAGAGAGAGATTAAGAAAAGCGAAGTAAAATTGGGTCCTTTAACTATTTTTACTTTCACTTTCAGTGTGTATACAATTTTAGAAGGTATTTGAATGAAAACTAAACTATGTTTTTAAAAATGATTTTATAGTATACGAATGAGAGTATTTAGATGAAACCCAAACCATAGTTTCAAAAGTGATTTTATGATATACAAAATAAATATGTGAAGGAGTTTATCTTGATTTGTAAAAAAATACTTTTTAAAAGCATTTTTTCTGAAATAAATATGTGAAAAAATTTATTTCAATTTGTGAAAAAATACTTTTTAAAAGAACTTTTATCTAATACCAAGCACCTCCTTGACAGCATTGAATAGCAATACAATAGTTTTTCTTACAAACAAATACTTCAAAATACTTATATTAAAACATAAAAATAAAAGTTATTACTCCCCCTAATTCTAAACATAAAATCCTTTTAATTAATTTATAAGATAAAAAAATTAGTTAAGATGCTTATTTGCAATTATTAAAATACAATTTCTCAAAAACACTCCTATTATTTAATTATTAAAATTTAACACGTAAAAACAAAAATGTTGCAATAAATAAAGGTATTATGAGAATGAAATAATTAATACAGAAGATAAGAAGAAATTAGACCTTATATTTAGAATCAAACCAAAATTTTCCAATAGATTCACATATTTAAGATCAGAGAAAGAGTACGCATAATGTTGACTTGTTAATGATAATATAAAATCTGAACTCATCAGGTAAAATTGAAATTTTCCAGCCGTTGCGATAAACAACTCTCAAACCCTTCATTTTGGCCCTCTTCTGCCTCTCAAAATAATGATGTGATGGACTTTGCCTTGGGTACCCAACGCAAGCTAAATACACATACAGCCCCGACATCCCAAGGGCATGCCCGTGATCTCCAATTAGGCCTCTAGCACTACAATCCAGCAAACCATGTTTCGCATTGAACTCCAGTTGTGGCCAAGGCTTGAATCAAAATACAAAACTTCTAGTTTAGAACATGAATAACACCAGATATTGAAAAGGGTGGTGAAAATTTTCACAGGGCCATTAATTTAGGCTAACAAAATGTCACAGTAATTATTTTCACAAGATAAAAAAAAAAATTACATTCAGACTAGCAAAATGTATTTCTTGATCCCATTATGTGCACCAGTGCCACCGAATAAATAGGTGGGTATTCTAATCCACGTCATCTGATCTCAGCTAACTGTAGGGCCAACATAATTGGCAAGAGGAATTCAAAAGGGAGCTCAAAAACGAAACTAGAAACCTTCTTCCTGTACCATCACTAACTGTGTCATGGCGTTGCTTCACAAAGATCATTCGCCTTGTAGACAGTAGAGTTGCCGAATGTTTCCAGATGCTGCCAGAACAGATAAAGTTCAAGGAATCATATCGGTCAGAGTGTGGCCAGTTCCAAAAGAAGGAATGTTCAACGAACATACACTAGTAAACATATGATCGTCAGAAGATACCATCTGCTCTGCTAATGGTAAATGACAAGGACAGTATTATTTAGACACACTTGCTCCAAAATAGTATCATTCCAAACTACAGGCTTAAGACGGCCAAAACAACAAAAAGGTACAATGTTCAGTCAAGAGCCCGTACTTAATGCGGAAAGCACAGGCACCCACATTATCTTGCAAGCAGTTATGGAACACGTTAACATTAGGAGAACTTCTAGATAATTTATTTGTGACCTAGGCTGTCATAAAATTCCACTCAAAATCAACTGTGGCGCGCGATTGTAAATTCAGGAACAAATCCAAAGGTTCCAATATTGCATAAAAATGAAAATGATGACAATGTGAAGCACATTAATCACTGATGAAGCTAAGCTAATCATTCCATAGCAGAACAAATTTTCCCGAAGCACAACTTTATTGCTCAGAAAAACCCTCAAAGAGCAAATGGATATAGTTAAGAGTTTAATTTGAATTAACCAAACACGGGCACAAGATGAGGGCCAGCACCGCATCAATACAAAATTTGCCTGAGATACTTTGCATTTTCAAGCAAGGTTATCAAAAAAAAAAAAAATCCTCGGAGTTTGAAATTGTTGGGGCGAGAGAAGTAAATAAAACAGGAGTAACCATTACCGTATAACCAGTCCTTGAAGCAAACATGAAGCGCAGATGACAATTCTTTTTTGCGATTTTCTTCTAGGGGTGCTTCCCGCAAGAGTTGCCTGATCTCCCCTAAATTCTTTTGCTGGAGAAAAGAACCCAAAACAGAGGGAAAAAGTAACAATTAATTGAAACAACTATTCCACATTAAGCATAATTCTTCAATATTTAAACACAAAAGGCTTCAAAACACAATCAGTAGACGTCAACTAGCTCAGTTGACATACATTTCTAAGCTGCGAAGCCATATAGGCATCTGGTAAGGTGAATGGGTTGTGTTTTGTAGACCCAGTCGACTCTCCTCCAAGCCAGCCTGGAATCTGCACTCCAACCAATATGGTTGAAAAGAAGCATATGAAGAATGAGCATGCTTCCAAAATAAATGGAGATTCAAAAATCAACAGCCCCCATTTTTTATTTTCAAAAAGGGCTCACAAAGTTCAATGTGCAGCAGTGAAAGTAAATATTCCTAAAGTGAAAACATGTACGAATCAGCATGTGAAAATCCACAAAACATGGCAGAATAAAAATAAAGATCTTTAATTTTTCTACAAGTCACTATAAAAGATAGAAAGGCATACCACAAAATCAGTGAACTGATCAGGATCTACCCGGGTAGCTGACTCAGCTTGGACATCAGAGACACCAGCTGGATGAGATAATGAATCATGAAGATCAACTGCACCCAATGCCACATGCTCATCCCACCTGTTTACTGTGGGCAAAATTCCAGCTTCAGCCATGTGCTCCTCTAGCTGGGAGTAATATGTATTATAGGGTGCCACCTGAGAACATTACAAGAAAGTACTTTCAAGCAGAAAACCGAATTGCGAAGAAAAACTCTAAAGAAGAATAGGCATGCACAATAAGAAGCTAATGCCCCCATTAGCAGCATATAATTGAACAGGGAAAAAAAAAAACTTATTTAAAGTGCCATAGGAGCAAATACTTGTATCTATAGCAAGCTACTCATCAAAAGAAATGTTCAGCCAACCCACTGCAAGAACAATTTGCATAAACTGACCCCTCACACTGGAAACAAGCCAAAATCTGACCCCTTACACTGGAAAATACCTATCCCAACAAAGGGGAAACATGGTGAAGGGAAATGAATCAAAATAGATCAGCTAAAAATATTCAAGAACTGAGAAGCATAAGCATTTCCACTTCTCCAAGGATAAATCAGAGAAACGAAATAGGGCATATTACAAATCGACTAGGTTATGGGCCTCATCTTAATACACACACACACACACACACACACACAGATTATTGATTAACTTATATTTTCTAAAGGGGCACCAAATTTGAGGCCTAAGGAAGTTGAGATGCGCAGAAACAATAACCACGACCATAGATAATAGTAAATACTAAGGTTCTAAGTCCAATTGACCAGCATGTTCCTTATTCATGCAAGAGCAGAAGAACCTCACCTGCAGCTTATGGTTATCGCCAACAATAAGAGGTTGTTGGTTCACTCCCAAAAAGAAAACACATTCACGACAATTCGCAATACATATACGTTTAGCTGCTACAATCACATGAACTCGTTCACAGTGTTCTACTCTTACAGCCTGTCAAGAAAAGAAAACACTGGAAATCAACTTCCACCTTGGTAACTAAAACCACCATTAGTTTAATGCACACGAAAAGCAACTAATCAGCAAATCGCCATTAAATTATTAAGCTGGTTACCTAATACTGACAGCATGCACATGAAGCATTCTAATATTAATATGCTTACTAACCGCACAATAAAAAGGTATTCTCAAATGGCGAACAGTCAGCTGAGCAGCCAATGATTCTATTTGTAAAGAACTTCTACAAGAAAAATGAGGAAGAAAAAAATAAATTTGAAAATTCATGTTCATTAACTTGTTTACTTCTCTTCCGGGAGCAGGGCTTCAAGTTCCATATCAAAGAGTTTTCACTCTGTGTGTGTGTGGCGTCTTCTTTTTTTGCGGATGTTTAGCTATCACCCATATTAGGTGATTTTTAACCTTCATTTGGTCTAAAAAAACAATTGCTTACTTTCTTACTGAGGCTTTATATGATTGATAAAACAATTTTTATGAAGTTGCCAGGCCAAAACAGGGACAAGGTAATTATGTTCCTCTAAGAAGCATCACACATGGCTCTCATTTATTATTACCTTGCCAACTGCTCCAAGAACAATAGTAGCATCCGAGCAACCATAGACGGTGGCAAATCTCACAGGTGCTAAAATGTAAATAGCAGACTCCTGGCAATTTAGAACCTGCAATGACCAAACTTATTGCTTATAATTCTTCCAATGCAGTTTAGATAGTCATTCTAAAAAAAATGAATAGTGGAACTATGTATGTGAACCAGCAAAGAAGGGGCCGACTCTGGGCTCTGGCCACTTTTAAAACAAAGATGGCAATACATTTGATGTAAAATGCTGATCATAAATTCACTCCAGAAATCACAATCCATAGTAAAGGCCATTATACTTGCCAACATTAAGCATATCTCTGCTTTATACATAATTTGTCCGAATTCCAGCTCCCAGAAACTCACAAGAATAAAACTTTACTTGAATAGATGACTGGCCATAAAATAAATCATAAATTTCTTATGGCTCTAACCAGATATTCAACCGGAAACCTTCCTCAAATTACAAATTTATTAAGTTGAATGGACTTGGGAAAATACATTTGTTAATAATACTAAACTGCTGTAACACCTAGCTTTCATTTTATTCCACAACTACCAACACTCTGTTCTCAAATCCATGTCAGCTAGAATACAAGTCACAGCTCTTTCATGCATATGAACATGATGATACAATTTGAATTGCAAACCTAAAAGTAAACCAGGTTTCATAACTTGTCTGCAACTGATGTTTCAAGCTCAAGTCAGTTAAAAGCAGATGCTCGTGAACAGAAATTTCAAGCAAAGTTGCAGTATGAGAAAGAAGAAAGTGAAGCGTTACATAGCCTACCTAAGATGAATAGTTTCAATGAAATACTCAAAGATCACACACATAAAGGGCCAGCAATTTAGTTGAAGCAAAATCCTAGGTAGAAGAAAACCAGAACAAACCTTAACAGATGAACCTTTAATATCAGATACATTCTTAGAGTATGATGATTTAGAGATCCCTTCAATAAAACATGGACCTCTAGTACTTGGTGAGGCCTTAACTGGGACAGTAATTGCATCAACCATAGCAACATCCTGATCAGATACGCTGCCAGGTCCATTTTCCTTTAGTGAAGCCCTTTCAGAAATATTTTCTAAAGAAGAAGCAATATTTTGCAGAAGCCAATCATGAACTTGTGCAGCGGGAACAGGAACAGCTGGCATGTCAGGATCTGAGTTTGCAAAAAAGGGAGATGATTGGCTCAAAGTGCTTCCTTCAGATCCCTTATCGCCAAACTGAATTAGAAACCCGAGGTGCTCAAATCTATCCATAGTTAAAACCTAAAACAATGGGATCAAATGAGCAATAGGACTAAGAACTAACACTATTGCTAAATAAGGCATACAATCAAACACAATACAGAGGCTTCTCAATATATGTTTTCCTCTGCATACCCTAAACAAATAGCAAGATCCTATATCACAAAGTTGAGTCAGTCAGAAGAAGGAACAGAGAGACTACTATTAGGCAATATGGCATGCCCCAGAGAAAGGGCGATATAACAGAGCAATAGACTATACCTAAGCAAGAGGTGCCATGCCTTACTACTTAGTATAACTCTAGCATTACCCTTCGTTGTAATTATCAAATGCAGTTAAAATATACACGTTGATTATGAAATGTGGAAGAATTTAACATCTAAAAATCATTGATACTCCAACAAGCAGAGTCATATGATGTCCAGTGCAGATATGATATTTAGATCAAACATCAAATATGACATACCATTTCAAATTATATTTTCACAGTACATATCTCCTTGTATCATGGTGTCTATATGGGGGTGTCTCCCATCCGCAACAATGTCAATAGTCAATACTTATTAGATTTACAGGAACAACAAAGGGACTCATTACGAAGAACACCATAGTAAGAGGAAAATGTCCTTATAATTAAATGAGGAATTGTTCCAATACCAAACAAGGATAATACAGTGGCTATATATCAACATATTCCACCTTAAATGCTTTAAAAATTAGAAAATCCAAAGCAACAGAAATATTAAAAGCTCTCTCTAACTGAACAGCAGCCAAAAAGAATATAAAAAACACAAGCAATCTGATTCTGTTTCTCTTCAAATTAATGGCATCATAAATTTGGTTTTAAAAAAAAAAAAAATACAGGCTCTTGCACATTATTCTTATTCTCATATGTAAAGACCAATTTATGTGAATCAAAAGTTATCAGGAAACAATATAGAATAATGTTTTATGGAATTCACAATGATTCGGGAGTGCCAGCGATATTAACTAAATTTGTGTATAAGCTCCATTCCTTAGGAAGGGGCACTGGGGAACTCCGCTACAAACTCTTAAATGACCGAAATCATATGCAATAAATTCACAAACCAGAGATTCTTCCCCTTCCCCTTCCCCCTCCACAGGCTCAGCTAGAAGAGACAGAATGTTGGCCAGGTGCTTTTGCAAATATGATAACTGATGCGCCTCCTCATCAGCTTGTGATGGCATAAATCGACGACTGTTGCTACGCACTAGCTGTAAATCATGGAAAATCAGGATAAACACCTTAATAATATGAAGGATCACTCTTGTAGGCTTCTCAGCAGCTACACATGGAAATTAAATAGAACTAGGACAGAACACACTGTATCAGATGTCTACTACTAATAGATATCTCAGACCCCATGTTCGATGGTGGAGTGATTGCAATTATCCATTTAATCAAAATTTATTCATCTCATGTAATCAGACATAAGAGCAGAGGCCGCTAAATGACAAGAAATTTGAAAAATTAAAGGAGAGTCTGAATGTCATTGGAAGAAACTGCAACTAATCAAGCCCCAGCCTTGACAATGGATAGAATTGCAAAATGCAAAGGTTACCAAGGAAAAGAAAAAGGGAACAAGAATCTTGCAAAAACCAATTTAAAAAGCAAGTTCACCATGCCCAATTTACTCGCTCAATTTCCGTTATGCTCAGATTGTGCCACCGAATCACAAAGATTAAAATTCAGGGAGAAATCACCTGCAACGGCGAGAGAGCAGACAAGTAGCCATCAAAAGCCGAGGTGGAAGGCCAGACATCTGCCACGGCCGCAGAGTCCTTGTGCGTTCTGGGAAGCAGCTTCTTGTAGGACTGAATGTACAAGAACAAGACCAGATCATGGACATCGGCACCAACGGATTCGATTTCTTCCGGCTTGGCTCTGACTAAAGGTTCGGACTCCGAGTGCAATACCGAGGCGAGGGTATCGAGAACAAGCCTGGCGCAGTCAATGGAGATCTGCAGAACGTCGGAGATGGCCGCAGAGTTGGCCCGCCGATTAGGGGAGAGCTCAAGAAGCTTCTGCTTCAACGAGATTAGGGTTTGCGTCGGGTCGGAGAAGATGAGCTTGGGGATGGGCAGGAGGCCATGCTCGAAGGGTTCGCGCCTCGGATGAATAACGGTGCTGGGGTCTCTCGCCGACGAAGACAGTGGAGAGGATGTGGAGGGCTCAATTGCGTCGGTCATCGCTAGATAGAGAAAATAACGCGAATTGGGGGAGGGCGCGAGGCGAGATGACGAGAAGAAGAAAGGTAAGAGAGTTGCAGATCTTCAGCAGATGGGAATTATGGGAACGAAGCAGGAGAGAAGTGAGTGCGTTCAAATGAGGTTAAGTGGAGGGGGAACCTGGTGACGTGGCAGCATGTGATTCGCAATCGCTAAATTTGGACCGATTGACTTGTCCCACGTTTAACCAAGTGAAAACGATGATGCAGGGTGAACTGTGGAATCCTCATGTTATGTTATGGACTCCAGTGCACAGCATTGTTCTTCTGCTGCCACGAAATCTCATTTTTCTTGAGAGCCCGGTTCTGCTGCCACTCTACTGACACCATCTGATACCAAACAGTAAAACGCCATGTTTCTGTCTGAGTGCTTGCTGGATTTCCTTCAATTTAGCTTTTCTTTATTTTCAATGTCCATGCTGATTTAGAGAATGTGCTATTTTCATTTATCATATTTGACTGTTTCAAGGAAGCGCCAGTATTCATAATCGGGACTTCTTTTTTTTTTTCCCAATAAATTTAGAAAACAGCAGAGGTGTTTAAATTTCCTTTGATGATTTGTTTCTTTATTGCACTGGAGACTTCCAGCGTGCAGTGCGCTTATGATGTACAGAATAATTAGTTGTGTTTGGTTTCATTATGTACCCAAGAAAAGATGGAAGAGAAAATTTATTATTCACTTTGATTTATGCGGACCGGGGAAATGAAAATTATGGGGCCTTCTTTTAATTTGAGGAATGACAATATCCTTATATATTAGGATAATATAATGGGCCTAGCTTGACCCATATTGGTGAAATTAGAGACGGAGTTCCATCTTTTGGGCACCACAGCTTGGGCCTGATTGATCCTTTTTCTTCGTCGTGAAGGCCCACCCACTTTATTTTTGTTTCATGCTGTTCCTCAGTTTTGAATTTCGATGCCTGAAACTGAATTGGAAATCAGTAAGAAGAGGAAGAGGAAGATGGGTGCTAAATGTGGGAAGTAGAAAAACGAGAAAGTTTGTTATCCCAAAGTGAAAAGCTGTGTCGGACCAAAGTAAGCAGGTTTTGCATTGCGATTGGTCAGGTTAACCCAAATGTGAAAAAAGTTTAGTGGAGTCAAAGCAAGCATGGGCAGTATGAAAATCACACTAAAATTGAAAAAAAAAAAAAAAAGCATTGGCAAGTTACGTTAGATTTGGCGATAGGTAATTCTATATGCTATTTTTTCGCCCTATATGATTGATCCGCCCAATTAAGGGGAAATGTGTGTGTTATTAACGTTGTCAAAGCGGATATAATTAGGATGACAAAAGTAAAACATCATTACCTGGAGGCTCCAGCCACGCTTATTTCTGAAAATTAGCTCTCCCTTCCTTACCAATTCATTATTATTCGACGCGCACAATTCAATATACGCCCACGGTATTCAACATAAACTTTAGAAATTGAACTTTTATGAAACAGATTTTTTTTAAATATATATACATATATGATTACGCAAAGTATTTTATTCAGACGTGTAGTAGGCTTTTTTTTTTGGTTATTTCTTTTTTCAAATTTGGAATTAAAAAAGAAGAGATGTTCAGATATAATCAATTCATCAAAACCTTTGTTGTATATGTGCAACACAATCCAAAGGCCAGACCATTCATGGGTTGTGAATATAATGATGTGTGTTTATATGGATTTTACATGACAATAATTAATTAGTGAGAACACTCGTAGTGAGATAAACAATGAAAGACGATTGAGGATGGCAAGATAAAAGCAAGGAATAGTATAGCAGCAGGGCTTAGTGTCTGTGAGAAAGGAGAAAGAGAGTGGAGGAGAGGGTAGATTTAGAAAAGACATGGAACATTTGATAGGGTGTGATGTATATTTTGAGGAAACAAACAAATTAAAGTGGGAAACTGGGAAGCTTTGGGAAAAGCTCCCAAACCCAATTTACTATTTTTGGTTCCCCAAATTGGGTGGCTCCCTGGCCCCCACTTTAGACTCATACTTAGAATTTCACATATAATTCCCTCAATTCAAGCATCTCCCATCACTGGCACCATATCCCTTTTCTTTACTCCATCCCACCCTTTCCCTTTTTTTCCTTATCACGACACTGCGATTTTTATCATTCAAACACCATACATTCATCCACCGACGCAAATTGAACGTTTGGACTCTCTCTCTCTCTCTCTCTCTTTCCTTACTTTGAAACCCTATAATATATATATTTATATATGGGAGTTGGGTTTTGATACATCTATAAGATTATAAAGTCCATAACAAATTTATCCTCTCTGATTGTCGGTGTTTTTCAGGAAGATTAACAGTAGATGCCCATTATCAGAGCGATGAAATTTAGGTTTGAAGGAGCTGGTAACGACTTCAGAAATCTCTCTGAACACTATAAATTTTGCACCAACCCAGACGTACAGGTCTTTAGGTCTTACTTGCTGCCAACAAGTTTAGCTAGGTTAAGGTATATTCTTGTCATTTGGTCTGCCTCACGTCTTAAAATATGTACCATAGGACAAGTTGATAAGTCATGCGTTGATTCATTTGCCATTGGCTTATGTGGGGATCGTTGACCTGCTTCATTGAAGTGAGCAAACATCAACTATTCCGACATGAGAGATATTCTTCTAATCATAAATGAAAAACTCATCTTGTAATATAAATTATACTGGGTTTTATATTTAATATCAGAAGAGTATATGTCTTGGGCTCGTATTATTATTAATTGAGAAGCCAGTGATTATATTGATATGATTCTTTTTTTATTTTTGGTGAAATATATTGATACTATTCTGTCGAAGTGAGAGAGCACTATTCCAGGAAACTACGGGATACTCTTAAAGATAGTGTTGATAATAATCTGGTTTCCTATTCTTATAACTCATCAGTGAACTGATGATCATGATCAAAGTTTTTTATGGTACGTACTTATGGGATGGATAAGTGATATGAACGGTTTGAAGTTGCAAAGAAAATTATGAAAATTACGGTTGGATTAATCAACGAACTGCCTGTACGCATCCCCTCTTCTTGGAACTAGTCTATCAAATAAATGATCCGTGTTGCTGAGCAATGAACTTGACAAGGCTTATGACTCTCTGAGATATAGTTGACCTGATGAGTTTTTATTTGTTAGTTAAATTTAGAAGGAATTATTAATTGATGATGGGCTACGTCAACGGCCAGGCTAACAGAAAAAGAGTATAAAAGAAAAGAATAATCTATCGATTCATATACTTCTGAATACAAGTAAGTTGGATACATTGAATTCTATCATGAGCATATTTAATTTAGACCCAGTCAGTATGAGGGGCAATTAGCTAAGTAGATACATATATAAATAAATATATATATTCAATACGAACTTGCATATTTATAAACTAAACAATCCAGATATCAACGTCCAAAATCATAAATTATAATATGCATGCTTTGGACTAAGTTTTAGTTTATTCAAATTATTCTTCACGTAGCAGCATATATATGTGTCTGTGTGTGTGCGCGCCGTCGAGTCGAAGTCCACACACACATATATAAAGTTAATAGCATCTTGTTGTTGGGAGGTAGGGGCACATAGACATATGCGATGTGAAGTGGATGGGAGTATCTTGCACCATACAATGAACGAAACTATATTTCGTTGCTAGACATTAATTTATGTTTCTTTAACCAATTACTAAACGATAACCCAACAAAAGCAACTTATGAAAATCACGAATAGTTAATGTACCTTTGTGTGAGTATACTTAAATTTGTCTGTGACTTGGAGTAATGACCTGGAAAAATAAAATTACCTAGTGCTATGACCATTGTAGTGGTCTGCTTCAGCTTAATTACACTAGGGATTCATTGAGGGGAAAAAAGGGAGATTTGATTTTATTTTTAGCATATCACTGTCAAAGGGGTAAAGGGACGAATTTATTAAGCAAGAAGTTCCAAATTTTGTGATTTTTTTTTTGTGTCAATGAGTTTGGATCCAAGCATACTGGTTTTTTTTTTTTTTTTAAATGCAAGTCTCTACTCCTTAGATTGAGAGGATGGATGAGATTGGGTGACCTAATTTTTATCATCAAATAATATAATATCACAACCCAGGGGAAAGAATCCCAACTGCTAATTATAAAACCTGCAAAACAAGTGCAGCTCAGCAACCTTAATTTTAAAAATGCTAAAGGCGGTATTAACAACTAAACTTATACAGGATTATTTGACTAGCTCCGCAGAGATCAAATAATAATAATAATAATAATAATAATAACTGCAACGGTGAGTGATGTGAGGCTCGAATTATATATAAAAGATGTTATGCATATCCGATAAAGTTGAACAAAAAATTTTAATTAAAAAAACCATTAATTGCACCTATTATTTTAAGGTTTTGAACGGATAAGACGTAGTATCAAAATCATAATTATCTATTCTCTTAAAATCTAATCAAATTAAAAAGATCATTAAAACCCTTCAGTTTTAAGGCTTATAGCAATAGTTTTGCCAGTTTCTTTGTATAAATTGTGTTTAATAGATAGCAATCTAGAACAACCCTTGGTTTTTTTCTTCTCAGCCGATGGAACTTTGACTAAGAGCCAACATGTGTGTGTCTCTGTCCAATTTCTGATTTTCTCATAAGCAATCATGGGAAATGTATGAACATTTTGGGTTTTGTTGATTTGGCAAGCCTGTCACTTTTACATCAGAAATGCCTACTTAATTAGGCGATGAAGAAGTTGGTGAGGTCCTTGCTAAAGTCGAATCACCTTAAAAAGGCCAATTTCATATTAGTATTTCTGATCCTTAATATAAAAATTAAATAATTAAATTAAGAAACTAATTAAGTTAGTTATTGATAACAAATATATGTTGACTTTTTCATAATACTCTCTTTAATCATATACATTGGAACTACTTATGTGTGGGAGCACTTTACAATCAATAGGGATATTTTAGATGAAAAATTATGAGTTTGGAAAATAGGATCAAGCATAGTCTCTAGACAGCTCTTATATATGAAGGACAGAAGAAGGTAGTATTGTTTTCACTACTTTTTCACTTTTTAATGCTCTATTGATATACCTAATCCATTTGACCATTTGTTTCGAGCCCCCTATCATTTTAATTTGTTCATAATTAATTTGATCACTTTTCATTTCAACGATGAGAGAGGGCTTTAGTCTCACTGAAATAATGATATACACTGGAGCTCGAATCATGCATATGTTAATTGCCCCTGTTGCATCTAATATATAATACATGGGCCACATCTGAATGCTCAGTTGAATAATAATGATGCTGCGATTAATTAATACGATATCACTCATTAATAATGCATAATTAGAATATAAAGTTAGTATTTATGAATGAAACAGTAAGCAATAAATTTCTTGCCTGGAACAAAATCATGTCATACACTATACGATCTTCATTATTAAAGTGCAAAATTTATAATTGAAACTGTTAACGAAATTTTGCTTGTAATTATAGGTGGAAAAGACAAAGATGGGATCGGTGCGGTAGTTGCCAAAGTCGAATCACCTTAAAAGGGCCAATATCCGATTTTTAATGTAAAAATTAAATAACTAATTTTAGAAAATTAAAAAAAACTAGTTAAGTTAGTTATTTATAACAAATATATGTTGACTTCTCTGTACTACCTATGCGTAGAAACATCTTATATAATCAGTAGTGATTTTTTTTATAAAAGATTACAAGTCTAAAAGACAAAATGAATTGTGATTTTATATTTATGACCAGATATAATATCTAAACATAGTTTTTTATATATTAAGGACAAAAGGTAGTATTGTTTTCACTACTTACTTTTTCACTTTTTAATGCTCTATTGATACACCTAATCCATTTTACCACTTTGTTTCGATCCCCTCTTATTTTAATATGTTCACAATTAACTTCATCACTTTTCATTTCAAGTTTTCAACGATGAGAGAGGGCTTTAGTCTCACTGGAATAATAATATACTCTGTTGCGTTTAATATATACACGGGCCACATACGAGTGCTCAGTTGAATTATAACGATGCAGCAATAAACCAATACGATATGTTACTCATTAATCACGCATAATTAGTATACGGAGTTAGTATTTATGAATGAAACAGTAAGCAATAAATTTCTTGCCCGGAACAAAAATCATATACGTTACGATGCCCATTATTGAAATTTATAACTGAAACTGTTAACGAAATTTTGCCTGTAATTGTAGGTAGAAAAGACAAAGATGGGGTAGGTGAAGTAACATGCATAGAGCCACCTTAACGAGGATAATTTACTTAAATATATTTCAAGTTATCGCGAATATATCACTACTCTATATTATAATGAAACTTCTCGTGAGATCTCATCCGTTGAACGTGTAGACTTTCTTATACCCGTCACTTTCTTTTGACTCACGAGAACAATGTTATCGGTACAAGCTTGTATTCATGTATCTGTTTTGCCAAAAAAGCCAAAAAGGCTTGTATAATTCATCATAAGTAAGTCGTGAGGAAGACAATGCAAATAAAAGAGAATAACTACTGAATAAGACAGTAATAATAAGAAAGAAACTGAGGACAGCAATATCAGAGAAATTTGGCTGGCTGGCCTTAAAAAATTAATTAGGGGGGGATTATTAAGCTGGTGAGATTAATTTCAGCCACAGACGTGAAGTAAGACCTGGAAATTAAAGTTTGTAATGATAGCCAAATGTTGATAATATATTTGATCACACATACACGTGCACATATAATTAACAGCCAACAAGAAGTCAAGAAAGCTCCAGAAGCAACGTTCAATTAGTCAAATTTTCTAGCTAGCTTTTTTTTTTTTTGGTTGCCAATAAATTTTCTACCTAGCTGTTGCAGATTAAAGCCTTCAATTATTTATTTCGGTGCGGTGAGAAATGAGATAGTAATTAAAAGCCACTGTAAACCAAAGTTGCGACTTTATTTTCCCTCGTTCCCTTGCAGTTGTTACACGAAATCGATCGGACCTTTAAATTAAATTTTCGAGCACTAATTTTGACTCCTAAGGAGTGATTTTCTTCTTTAAATTTCATTATGAGAATAAATTAACAATAATTCATACTGACTCTTCTCCTACGCTACTTCCTTCTGATTCTACAGATTCTTCTCCCCTCACCACAGCAGCTCAGGCCACGTATATCTGACCCACCCATATATGCTTACATAACTTTCAGTTTCAATTTGCTGCATGCTGATAACAATCTTAATTTCTTCTTCTCTATAGTCATTCGTTTTTCTTATTTTCATATTCAAGGATAACAACAATAATTTTACTAAGGCAGGATCGGCCACATAGATTATACAATGTTATTATCCTCAAAACAACATATAACCAAGCCATTAAGCATCTTGTTTGGATACAAGCCACTGCTAATATCGAAATCAGAGCTTCCTAGCAAAACAATTAATAATTTGGTTCACTGGAGAGCACTGCCGTATATATACTATTTTGGGTCATTAATAAAAGAGTTATTTAACTAATTTGAGCAGATTACAAAAATTAGTTAAGTTACTTATTTGTAATAAATATGTATTGTCTTTTCTAAAATAGCCTTACAAATTAAATATATTGGCTAGAACTGTTATTATTATAAAAATTATTCTGAAAAAAATCAATATGAAAGATAAAGTTAAGGGAAAATTCTAATTAAATACATTTGAAATAGAAAAATCCTAATTTAAACCTACATTTTTAACAAATTCTTAATTAGGCCAAGAGGCCTAATTGGAGATTTATAAATGTTGCTAAAAGACCAAAATGCCCTCTGTAATTAAAAAGCCTAATTTTAGTTTAATTCTTTTAATTGAATTTAACTAACATGTTTTTTCTTTAAATATATCATATGAAAATTTGGCCAAAAATATTATCATATAAAAAAAATAAAAATCACGATTATGGCCAATAAAAAAATTGAAGAGTACAGATAAAAAAATACATAATTTCTAGATATCCATAGAATTACAAAAATATGGGAACTAATAAAAATTTTACGATTTCAAATGTCAAAGATTAACAGAATCAAAGTTTTTTTTTTGTGCGAGAAAAATCAAATAAAAGATTCTGAAATTCTTGAATATCTATCAAAATTAATTTTACTGTTTCAAAAATTACATTGAGACTCATCAATTCATCTTCAATTTTCGGTCTCCAAGATTTATTCAATATCAAATTTTTAGTATATAAAAAATACTCCACTAAAAGGCTATAAATTCTAGAGTTGACATAACATTCACAAGTACAAAACACAAATTTGACATAAAGTCTAAGAAAAACCACATCCTCATTAGTAAATCTACTAAAATAATTAAAACTAAAATTAGGCTTACACCTACATTCAATTTTCTTTTTTGATTACAGAGAGGCATTTTGGTCTTTTAGCAACATTTGAAAATCCCTAATCAGGCCTCTTGCCCTAATTAGGAATTTGTTAAAAGTATAAGCCTTAATTGGAATTTCATTATTTCAGATGGATTTAATTGGGATTTTTTCAAAAGTTAATTGAGATCTTATATTTAAAATTAAAATAAAAATAAAACAAACTTTACATTAAAAAACAGAGTTCTACGGAGTCAAAGGTTATTTCGATACCTAATTTTTAGCCTGTATTTCAGATGACCACTGTTATATTACCTTTTTTTTGGGGGGGGGGTTCCCGTGATGCGCAAAAAGTTATATACATGCGCGCGTGGGGGAAAGTTCAGATGTGATTATACGGATTTGCATTGGGTGCTCATCAAGCTGATGAGCACCCAATGCTCATCAGGATCTGGACCGTCCAGATCGGATCTGGACGGTCCAGATTTTATTTTATTTTTATTCTTTATTTTTTAAAAATAATTATTTTAATAAGTATAGAATAAAAATAAAGATAATCTTAACTATCATATTTTTAAAAAATAATTTTTATTTTAAAATAATTATTTAAAAACATTAAATATGGACCGTCCAGATTAGATCTGGACGGTCCAGATTTCTCATCACTTGATGAGCACTGGGTGCTCATCAAGTGATGAGCACCGAATGCAGACCCGTGATTATACTGTTGTTTTGCGCGGAGATTTTATACGAGGTGCCTAGGCGTCATCGTTTGTCAATCGGTTCGAATCTATATTTGCTTTTTAAGTAGGCAGTTTAATCTTTTGTATTTTTAAGAGAATTAGATTACAGCTACTCGCTAGAATTATATTAAGCGTTATGATTTAAAGAATGCTTACATAAAATACTTTAAAATAATTATTCACTGATGCAACTAAAAATTCGAGCAAGAGCTCTTATGAGTTGCAATCATTATTAATTAATTGAATTATTTAAAGACCTTTTTTGTGTAACAACCATATGCCTTTCAGATAGGGGTAGGGTTAGAAACACTTTGCAGGATTAGACCTACCCTTTTTTCTTTTTTTTTGGAAAAAAATATCATTTGCGCACCTGCACTCCCATCAAAAAGGCAAATGATTAAAAAATGGTTGGAGCAGTTGAATGCCAGGTTTGTAAACCATTAAAATATGGCTAAAAAAAAAAACAAAAAGCGGGGATGGGGATGGCAGTGGACCCCAGGATCTTTCCAACGGAGGTTTCATCTCCGCGGATCACAGCCGCCAGATCGTCAAATATAAAATTTTAATGGCCCCACACTTAACATGAACCTGACACGTGGACGGTTGCATTCTGCATCCGTGCTGCGGCGACAGCTATTGCAAATAGGAATTGTTTAAGGCTCGATGCGTCCGCAGGCTCACAGATCACGCAACGGCTCTTAGGGTGTGTTTGAATGAAACTAAACCGTGGTTTGAAAAAGTGATTTTGAGAAGTGAGAGTGTTTGGATAGTTGTTATCAGAAACACCTTTTATATATATATAAATTACTAAAAAAAGACATAATTTAATATGATAATTACAGAAAAAATAGATTTTATGATATATTTTAATTTAAAGGAATAAAATTGTTAATAATATATTTTTTATTAGCATAATTAATAATACATAAGATAATATAATTAATAATTAATTAATATGTATATATATATTTAAAATATAAGATTAAATATGTTTATAAAAAAATATGTTTATAAAAAAAATAACAAGATACGTATCCTATAGGCTCTCACACTCTCCCTTTTTTCTCTAAAAACAAAAAAATTTTGCTTTTTCCAAAACTATGATTTTGGAGCCAAAACCACGGTTTGTGCAAATTGGGTGAGTGTTTGGGTAACTTATCACTCAAACCATGGTTTGGGGTGTCACCCAAACGGTGCCTTAACCTCTTAGGAGTACTTAGACAGAAACAAAACTATAAATTTAAAAATATTTTTATAATATACAAAATAAATATGTAGACAGGTTTATTTAGATTTATGAAAGTTATTAAATTTTAAAATAAAATTAATAAGATTTGAATTTTTTATTTAATAAAATATGTTGAAAATCATTTATAAATAAAATTAAAATAGTACTTCTTTGATCCTTAATGTGAGACCTAATTAACTAATTTGAATAGATTAATGATATTAGTTAATATGATATGTTTTTTTAAAATACCCTAATCATCCTTCTTAATTTACTTCCTCTCTCTCTTATTTAATTATTATTTAAAGAGTATCAGTGGGTTAATTTAAAAGAGATTAACAAATACATGATATAGGTCTTTCTTATATAACTAACATCAACTCTCAAATTATGTTTTACAAACTCAAGCAACACACACACACAGGACCATAAGTGTTTCCTTCTGGAACCTTTCAATTCTGTGTTTGTTGTTGGCTTTTAAAAAAAAAAAAAAAAACTATATGTTTCCTGATCACAATGCGTGTCTTTGCTGGTTGTATGCACTACACTCTGGTTTCTTTTTTCAAATTCCTGGACCGAAATATCGATAATTAACTGCGAATTACTACTAAGAACAAGTTAAATTCCCAGTGAATTAACTATTTATATTCCAGGAAATAAATTTTAACAGATATTATTTTGTTGAACCATTTCATAAAATTGAATTTGTTCACAGTCATGTGATATTGATATATCGATCACATTTCTCAAACCTTACATGTTTTACATGACTGTGATCGATGATAGTCCCGCGCATTAATTACTTTAATTCATGAAGCCACAATTTTAAAGCTTAATTTCATCGTTATATAGTATTACATCCGATATTTAATATAAGATATCGTTTGAATTTTATTTTAGTTTTAATTATAAAATCTTAATCCACTTTGTCTCTTATATTTATGTAATTTTTTTCAAGGTAGTCCCTCTAATAATGATAGTTCTAGACAATAAACTTGATTAGCAAGAATATTTTAGGAAAGAAAACACCTATTTATTATAAATAACTAAGTTAACTTACTTTCTTAATTTTCTCAAATTAGTCAACTACCTCTTTTAATTAGAACCTGAGGTAGTAGTGTTTTAAATGATGGGGACTCTTATTATTTAAAACGTGAATAAATTTAGCATTGACTATATATATTTTGAAGAGACTAGATAGGCGTGCGTAAAACACACATAAATTGAACAAGGTTCAAGCTAGACTGCTTGGGACAGATGAAAAACGTATGGCATAATAATTTCAAGAGGGTATTGACTTTTGTGAGGTTATGTAGATTTTTAAATAATGACTTTGGAATTGATTGAGAATTTAACAATTATTTAATAATGAATGCTCCCCATTTGCCAAAAACAATACTTGATGACAATTACATAACCAGTCAATGTTATATATTCGCCCAATTAATTAATTAACTAAACCATCTTAAATTTATTCCCATAACTTTCAGTTAAGACAATTGGAATATATAATTTTAAAAAAGTTTATACACTGAATTCTTTTTTTCATTGCCTGATCGATGTTCTTGCTTGGAAGCTGGGACACTTGAAGGATTAGGGGCAACGGACGCCGTTTTAACGCATGAAAAGAATTAACAAGTTGAATTCGCAACCCTGGCGCCTTCAAATTTCCGATCAGGGACTTTTCTTTAATATATATATTTATCCATAATTAATTAGTATATTTCTCAAAGTCAATTTTGTTCAGGTTGGGAATAATGCTTAAGCAAAGGTATTTTCAACCATCCATTATGCCCAGGTAACTTACGTCGGCAAGCTAACCATGAGACCCCGATTACTTTATAAATAATCTAAGGTATTGAAAACGAGTTACAATGATATGTGCTTTAAAAAATAAAGAGAAAACTGAAAAACGGAAAACGATGTGCAATATTCAAACTTGTAAAATCATTATCCTAACGATTAAAAAAATCATTTATATGACTAAAAGGATTTTATTAAAAATACACGGGAGTTAAATTGAATATCTCCCTCCAAATCATAAAGAGGTGAAGATGTTATAGATATTAACTCTCCATAGCTGACAAGGGATTTCAAAATAAATAAATTCCGAAATTAATGAGTTTTTTAGTATTTAATAATATTATGCCTTCCTCATTTGTATTTGTTGGATTTTATTTCCTTTTATTTTGAAATAGGGCGGGGGAAAAAAGAGATTTTTTTGGGGGGGGGGGAGACGAAAACAAAAGGGGGCCAAGAAAAAAGAAGGGGGAGTGATCTACGTGTAAGTTTGCATGAAAATGTCAATAGTAAAAGTCGAAGAAAGAGAAAGACTTTTCGGTTACTTGGTCCAATTGAAAAAAAGAGAAGGGTAGACAAGGAAGACATAGGTGGGCTTCATTGCGTTTCTGTGTAAAGTGGTTTTTTCTCTAAATGAACAAAGACAGTTTCTTTTACACTTCGCTGCGTTTTCTAGAGAGAGAGAAGGCTGAGAACCGCTTTATCTGAAGACTGTGTAGTGGGCAGAGATGAGAGAGAAGTAAGAGAGAGGGAGAGAGGAGAGGTACCCGTATGAAAGGAAAAAGCAGCTTTGTCTTTTGTACCCCTTAATTTGCATTTAATTCAATTCTATTCAAAGGATTCGTCCCTTCTCTCTCTTGGACTACAACCGACTCGCTGCTCCTGGCGGACAAAGGAGAAAAAGAAATGATTTTACGTGGAAGAAACAGAAGGCGGTTTCGCCATTAATGGGGTTTTGGAGAGCTAGTGGCGCAAAAGACAAAGCTTCTTCCAGGCACTTCCAAGTCTCGCCATGGCTTACACTAATAACAAGACCAACAACCAAGCCAGCACTCCTCACATGGATTCACTCCCACTTCATCAAATTCAAGACCACCGCATCTCTTTCGGAATGATGCAATCTTCTTCCTCCTCTTCCATCCCGGCCGCCAATTTTCTGTGAGCTTTTTCATCACCCTACTCCCCGTCTCTCCGCTCTTTTTTTCCTCTCTTCTTCTTTTTAATTGTCGTGTGTGTGTTGGATGAACAGAAGTAAGGATTCCGGAGCTTACGATTTAGGCGACTTGGATCAAGCACTTCTTTTGTATCTCGACGGACAGGCCGACCCTTCCTCCATTAATGTTCAGGACCAAAGACGTGAGCTTTTCTCTCTCTTCCTACTCGTACTAATTTCCTTCGGTTTTCAAAAAGGGGAATATGCTTTTTGGTTTCTGATCGGAGAGACTATGGGGAGAGGTGGGCCGTTCCGCTCACATGGAAAGCATGTTCGTCAAATTCATATCTGCAGCCGCAGTACCTGCTTTGACCCGATCTTTGCAGGGAGGGAGAAAAAGGCGGAAAGAGAAGAAATGGAGCGAGGTCATTCCCCAAAGACAAAAAGAAAAACAGAAAACCCCTCTCTCCCCACCTCTCTCTTTGTTACTGAATTTACTTGTTTCTATATTTTTGTTGCTTCGAGGTGGTAAGATCATGACATGTAACAAAGCGGGGTGTCATGATTATTTGCTTGCTAATTCCACATGTACTGTAAAGAGTACGATCGAATAGGGTATGCTTGCGCTCTGGCTTTTCTTCCCCTCCTTTCTTCTTTTTTCTGTTTGGGGATGGCAGAGCTCAGAGCTCCAATTGCATGACAATTCCCCAGATTTTGCTTTCTCCCGTTCACACCTCCCTTGTTGCCTTCCCTTTTCGCTTCTCACTCAACCGTCTCCTCCCATCATAAACACCTTTTTCCCATATAAGCTTGCTCCTTTCCTCGCTACTCATTAAGCTCCTTATTATTACATGTGTGTGTGTGTGTATTTGATAATTGATAATTGTTGTGTTTCTGAACATTTTCCTCGTCATCGGCAGAGAACTCATCATCGTCGGGAATGAGGCCTCCGACTCTCAACATTTTCCCGTCTCAGCCTATGCACGTAGACCCGCCTTCATCCAAGGTATACTAATTAATCCCACTAACAAATTCCCATATTAATCATTTTGGATTATTTGATTTCCGACTTGCTTCTTTAGTTTGTTACGGCCGGAAACATTTCATGGTGGGCTTGTTTGTATTCGGTGATTGGTACGTAGGCTAGCGTGGAGTTGGTTTCTCCCCAGAGCAGTGGTTCCAAGAGACCATCGGAGCCGCCCATGAAGTTGTCTAGCTCGCAAAACGAAGGCCCCGCCGCCGCGAATCAATCAGCCAAAGCTGTCAAGGTGACTTAGATATAGTATAATATAATTATCAAACATATGAATTAAAATGATCAAATCAATACAGAACAAGAATCAGAGTTCGGTAGCATCTTTGAAACCCGAGATTCTCAGCTTAATTATGGGATGTATATATTTATCATTTTCGCCACTATTCACCAACGCTATGCATGTGCTATGGGTGTATGTTGCAGCGGGACAGCACTCGCAAGGGCCCAACCTCAAGCTCTGAACAGGAAGGGCCTAGAACACCTGATCCTAAGGTTTCTCTTTTTCTTTTTTCCTTCTCCTAGCAAGCTAATTCTTTCTTTACATATATATATATTTAAAAGAAAAAAGTTCCGAGATGATAAATTGACGTTGTTGAATGTTTGCTTTTGAAAATTGTTTTGCACAGACACTTAGGAGACTAGCTCAGAATAGAGAGGCAGCTAGGAAAAGCAGGCTTAGAAAGAAGGTGAGACCCCCACAATATTATAATTTCATGTCAGTAGTGTTTCGCTCATTTTAGGCAAGAACTTTTAAAAGTTATCTAGGGTATACCCCTTTATTTACATCGTTTGTGTTATAGTCATCATCATAATGATTTTTTTTCCGGGGGATGATCAGGCATATGTGCAGCAGCTAGAGTCAAGCAGGATCAGACTGAATCAGCTGGAACAGGAGTTGCAGCGTGCTAGAGCTCAAGTAAGAAAACTTTTGATTGAGGGCAAACACTTAATGCTATAAATGGAAACCACACCGACTGATAAACAAAGCTGAAACACTGACAAGTAACGAGTGCTTTATTTTTAGGGCATATTCTTCGGAGGATCGGGTGCAATTTTTGGAGGAGAGCAAGGCCTTCCTGTGGCTATGAGTACCGTTAGCTCAGGTCTTCCCCGCGACGATATATTAATGAAAACTTTGTGTGTTAATTACGTTATGATAAAGAAAATAATAATAATAATGAAAATGAAAATGAAAATGGGACAGATGCTGCAATGTTCGACGTGGAATACGGGAGATGGGTAGAGGAGCACCAGCGGCTAGTGTGCGAGCTGAGAGCGGCGGTTCAAGAGCACCTGCCGGAGAACGAGCTGAGGCTGTTCGTGGACAACTGCCTTGCTCACTGTGACCAAGTTATGAACCTCAAGAGCATTGTGGCTAAAACCGACGTCTTCCACCTTGTTTCCGGCATGTGGAAGACTCCCGCCGAGCGTTGCTTCATGTGGATCGGTGGATCTAGGCCCTCCGAACTCATTAAGGTACGTGGTTGTTTATCACCTTACAAAACTAGTCATCAGGCTTACATTCCCCGTTTTTAAAGAATAAAATATTGGCGCGAGGAGTGAAACAGAGGGAAGTAATCAAGTTGAAATGTAAAAGAAGCGCAGAGGAGTACAAATTAATGAATTAATGACGAAAGGTATCACAATGATGGTGGTTTCCGTGAACGGTTGGAGTTAGGCTTCGTTCCCATAAAGCCATTGCTTTCACTCCAATTCCTCTTGTTGGAACCGGAAATTTAGGGGGCAGAGAGAGAGAGAGAGAGAGAGAGAGAGGCCCAGGTCTCTGTCCCTCTTTGTCTTCTTTCGTGGTCGTTGTCCATGGGAATAAAGTTGTCGTTCCCATACTTATTTCTCTTCCTTTGTGTTTTAGTTAATCAATCAAACAACTCCGTCTCAACCTGAAATTTTTGTTATACTACCTCTAGTCCTAATTATAAGACATCGTTTGTGGTATAAACAAAGTCTTAATTATAATTAGGACCGGAGGTAGCATATATGTTGAAACACGCATCAACAAATAGCTAGGAATCAATGTGTGTTACGTTGGTGTTACAGATAATCCTAAGTCAAATAGAGCCGCTGACGGAGCAACAAATACTTGGGATATGTGGACTGCAACAATCCACGCAGGAGGCAGAAGATGCACTCTCACAAGGGCTGGAAGCTCTGAATCAATCTCTCTCGGAAACCATAACGTCAGACTCCTTGAGCTGCACCCCTAATATGGCCAACTACATGGGACAAATGGCCCTGGCCATGAATAAGCTCTCCACCCTCGAAGGTTTCGTCCGACAGGTACGTACTACCTTATTGTTTGATTCACTCTCACGCACGTAAAAACTTCATATGTTAACCACGAATGCATGTTGAATCTCGTCCTGCATATATATATATATATATATATATCTGTGCCCATATATAATGTGCATGGTGTTATAAACTGAGTCAGCTGGTTATTGTGGACCACCATGAGGCATGAATATGATCAAACTTTTCCATAACTGATCTCGTGATGGGGTCGAGTAAGAACAATAACCTGTTTCTCTTTGGGTTAGGATACCTACCCACCCTCATCAACTACTCCTTCCATGCATGTCTCGCTCTTCAGTTAGTTACGCGGGACCTACATATAGCATATATATATTTATATACACACGCAAACCTAGATTAATTTTAATTTATACAAATTAAATGACTATTTGTTCACTATGTTATGTTAATGTTCCCCCATATAAACATACTCAAAACTGAAGGTCTTTTTTTTTTTTTGACAACATAATATATAATGTACACGTGACACGAAGGCATAGTAGTACCTGTGGTCCCTCAGTGAAACAATCCTCGTCCAGAGAGAGAGAGAGGGATACACACATTGAGGCCCATATCTAGATGATGTCATGGACGTAACCGTTTGACTCGAAGGCGTTTCATAAACCCTTCCCCATAACTCCCTTTGTTGAATATTTCCTCAAACTACAAACTCTCATATCCCAATGTTCACTGGTTCATAAGGATTCCTTCGAGGACCAGTGAGAATCCCCATGTTCCTGAATCAATGAGGATCTCCTGCTATATGTGAGAATTCCGATATTCCTGAGTTAATTAGAAGTCAAACACTACCTTATTACTATATTTATAAACTATGAAACCCACCTCTGGTTCTTTCCAATACAAAGGGAGGATCTTTATATTCATGGGTTGGTGAAAATGCTTTCCCACGTGCAAAGATAATTTCTTTCTTACTCTTTTTTTTTTTATCGACACACATGGAAGAGATTCTTCCCCTACACATGAGAGGATGCAAATTTCTATCTTTGTGTCTTGACTTAAATTTTTATTTTTTTAAAATAAAGGAAATACATTTTGGTATTGAGAGTGAGATGGATCGCGGATGGGTATAAATAAAAATTCAAACCAACCCAAGATTAAAATTCAAACAGCTGTGTAGAAGAAGAATTTGACTTTAGCATGCTGTCAATTCAATTAAATGCGTGAATGATCTTACTGGCTAATTAATTGGCTGCTCCAAATTAATTAGTTTACTTAATTGAATTTGTTCCGTCCAAATTTCATTCATACCATTTATGTCGTCTAGTGTTTACCAAACTCATGATAGGACATTTACGATTAGTCTATTTCAATTAATGTGAACACATGTACTCTAGTTTTAAATATAAAAACTAGCTGAGCAATTTGAGTGAAATAAGAAAATAAGTTAAGTTAGTTATTTATAATAAATAGATGTTATTTTTTAAAAATATTTTTAGTAACCAAGTATATTAGTTAGAATTATTATTATTAGAAAGACTATTTTAAAAATATATATATGAGAGATAAAATAGATCAGGATATTATATGTAGGATGAAAATAAAACCATATACAATTTTATATTAAGAAAAGATGTAGTATTTTAATTCTAAGATATCCCACAGAATTGTTGCCCCCCATGCATGCCAAGTACAAGCAAAAAGGAGAAAAATGGTCCAGAAAGCTGAACATGGATTATTGACAGCAGATATCAAAACCAGATGTCACAGTTTTCTATGTTCAACCTCTGGGTCATTACGTTTGGTTCACCAACTGCTTGTTTCAACGGGTGAATGAGAGTGAGCACTAAAAGTCACCGTAGAGCACAAACACTTCAACCAATCAATTTAGCATATATAGGCACGCAAACTAGCTAGCTAGAGGGATCCTCAATGGTAATGATTAAGAGCTTTATCACTATTAAGCTACCCTTCCTAATCGGTAGGACCATTTATATGTGTGCACGAGTCGTAATTTGACCAACCTGTAGAATTTCTATTAGAAGCCAAAAATTTGAATTGAACTGGTCCCTCTTTCGGTAGCTATAGGTTCACAAGGATCATGATTGCCGTTCTCATTCATCTAGATACAAAAACTCAAATGGTTGAAATAAAATGTCTTGATGTTGAAAAATGATCATCTGAGAAAAGGTCGCCAATTTTTTTGTTGACTAATTAAGGACGTGCCTCTCGTAATCAGGAGTTGTCAGACCTTTTTATTATTTGTTTCGGAAGCTTGAAAGAGAATACATCCACTGTACTTTGGCTCCTAACCTACTATAATTTACAAAATTCTATTGGTCGGTCGCTGACAATATGCCATGTATACTTCTTTTCAAAACCAACATGATGTTCTATTTTATATTATCATTTTCAGAGTGACAGATATTCAGGAAAAAAATTTAAATGAAAAACTTACAGGCGGATAGTCTTCGGCACCAAACGATCCACCGTCTGAATCAGATCCTAACGACGCGTCAGTCGGCGAGGTGTTTGCTGGCCATGGCGGAGTACTCTTATCGTCTGAGAGCCCTCAGCTCTCTGTGGGTCGCTCGCCCTCGTCAGGACTAAGCAGCCAGTGGCTTCTGGGATTAATCAAGCGGCACAGTATAATATCATCAGCCTTAATTATATTTAATATATATATACACACATAGCCATGACTAGTTTTGTTGTAGCTGCTTCTTCTTCATTTTTCCGAAGAATATTATCTAATCTCCGTGCTGCTAGCTACCTTTAATTTGTTTCTTACCAGAACTGTATAGATATAGCCAGCTAGTTAATATAGAATTCAAATGTTGACTCAGTTTGACCTACCTCTCTCTGTCTGTGATCTTGATGGCTCACCGCCGGAAGACGATTACGCGAATGCTTTGCGGCCATTTCTGACTGAGAAAAGGAGTGAGAAGAGGGAATGAATGTGGAAAAAAAAAGAAAAGGGGAGAGAGTGATCCATATGACTTTTGTTGGGTCACAGCGTGCCATTGATGAACATCGAGACTCTACATTAGGTCCCAATTCTAATTTATTTCTCGGATCTTTATCTTCCTCTGCTTTTCGTTTGTTTTAAATTATATGGTGGTCCGTTCTCTTGAGGGTGGCAGCAGACAGTCAATTTATCTTGTCACAAGCCAAATTAAAATTAATTTAGGCACAGTTTTAACTATGATATATATACCAAGTGTTAAGTGTTTTTCTCTTTTTCTAGTTATTACGGTGGTTCAATGGGATCGGATTTTTGTCTCTTCGGGGGACCCTAAGGCTAAGCGTGCGCTCCTTGCCTTAACTTCGTGCCTACGCAACAAAGTTCGATCTCCTCTCTTACCGGTTCGTAAATATTAATAGCTATTCTGACTAACTAAATTCATTATATTTCATGCATTTGGTGATCAAGTCCACTACAGTATTATAATTTATAAATAATACCATCTCTGATTACTAATATAAGAATTAGTTTGATTTTTAATTTGATTATAAATATAATATCCAAATCTAATTTATCCCTTATATTTATCCATTTGTGTAAAGTAATTTTTGTAGTAGTTTCACATGTTAAAAATTCAATTAAATAATAGTTTTGGCAAATACATGATTAGCAAGTACTACCTCTGGTCTTTAATATAAGATTTTGTTTATCTTTTATTTTGGTTCTAAATATAAGACTCCAATCCCCTTTGTGTCTCATATTTATGTATTTTTTTCAGGATAGTCCTTCTAACAATGATAGTTATAGCCAATACACTTAATTAGTAAAGATATTTTAGGAAAGACAATATACATTTATTATAAATAACTAACTTAATTTCTTTTCTTAATCTTTTCAAATTAGTCAACTAACTCTTATAATTAGAACCGGAGGTAGTATATTTTAAGAAAGATAATACTTAATTATTACAAATAACTAACTTAATAATTTTTTTAATCTATTCAAATTAGTCAACTAACTCTTACATTAAGGACCGGAGGTGATATTAGTTATTACAAATTTTATACTACCTCTGGTCTTAATTATAAGAGCTAGTTGACTAATTTGAAAAGATTAAGAAAGTAAATTGAGTTAGTTATTTGTCTTAAATAGGTGTTGTCTTTTCTAAAATATCCTTGCTAATCTAGTGTATTGACTAGAACTACCATTGTTAGAAGGACTACTTCAGAAAAAAAATGTATAAATATGAGAGATAAAATAGATTAGAGTATTGTATTTAGGATCAAAATAAAAGTCAAATGAGGTCTTATATTAAGGATTGGAGGTAGTATTATGGATTGAATATATTGCTTGTGTTGAAGGTCAATTGTTATGTAGTGTCTTCCGTCACCAATACAAATTTAAGATTTTTTATTGGAAAATTTGAGGATAAATTTCTCATTACAAATTTAATCAGTAAATGGTCTCTAGCATGATTGATTGTATAAGGAAAGATTAGTTGCACACAAAGGAAGGTAAATTGCACAAAAAGAAGATGGTTTGCACAAAGGAAAGATGACTTGCACAAAAGAAAATTAAGTTACACATCACAGAAAGGAAGATTATTGCACACAAGGAAAGATGAACTGTACAAAAATGAAATTAAGTTACATATAATAAAAGTTAAGTTACACAAAATATTTAGGTCCTATTTGCGAATTAAATTTTCAATGAGGAATTTGTCCCTTTTTATTTACCTCTTGTATATCTTATAGTGGATATCTCATAAGCTGCGAAAGTGTTGTTATCTTCATCTCTCCCTCTCTCTATGCATACACATATATACTTGTCGAATAATTTTTAAGAAAAATTTATAAATACGTCCTCAGATAAGAAAATTAATTATTTATGATGTCGCATTTGCATATCAACTTCTAGCATGTATATTATCCTCAAATCATTTGCACATAATAAAAATAGTTATTTTATTTATTCAGGATCTGTTTATAATTACGCTTGAGTGACGCTGTGTTCAAGGAAGTTTGAACTTATAACAAAATTTTATAGTCTTAATTTGCATATAATTGCAAATTTCGGTCATGGGAGTTTAAATATGTATTCATTTCTCGTTCAAACGTATATTTATATTCAATTCCTGTTTTATTTATCTTTATCTAATCATTATTGTTTGTTGCTGTTGTTGTTATGTGAAAAAACAAAAGTATAAAAATATCTTAAGAAGTTCAATTCACATTCTTTGAAAAAATATAACCGAATAAGATTGTAAGCGAGATTGACACAATTTACTGAGCACTGTTGAGGTATACAGCGAGTAGCCTCTAGGTTGATGATTTTGCACTGTGTTATTTGACCTGTAATTTTATTAAGGGACAGGTAAATACTCTTCCAATCCTTAATATAAGACCCAATTGTTGAGTTGATTTTGGTTCTAAATATAAGACCTATTTCTCATATATATCAGTTTTCTCTAAATTACCCTTATAGATATTCTCTCAAACATAATCGAGTAGAAGAATGAGATGGGGTATTAAGAAAGATGATTATGGTGTTCTAAGAAAAATGTGCCACATTTCTTATAATCAACTAACTTACCTAACTTCCTTAATCTAATTAAATTAGTTAAATGGATCTTATATTAAGGATCAGAGGAGTATGATATTTGAAGGGAAGGTACTGGTACTGTACTAAAACCACCCATAATCTCGGAGATTAGTTTTTAACTGATCAATTAATAATTGGAATATCAAATTTTCATTTTAATGAAACATTTAATTATATTGAAATTCCACTCAGATCAACTAGAGCCTGAATTGTGTGTGTGTGTGTGTCTACATTTTCTCTGGTTACACACACACATATATGTACACATGTATGCACATTTGATTGGTTGAAAATTGTTGAAATTGAATTTTTGCATAAGCATTGGCAAAATTGACTATTTATCAACAAGTGTTGGTTCAAATAGAAGGGACTTGGACACCTTAAACATCATATCCTGGGTTTGATTTTTAGGGCGGTGTGCATGGAAAAAATATTATTGGGAGGGGTCTCCGCTACGGCTCATCACATCTCAAGAGATTAGTCTCTTACTGTTCGGGTGGGAGGATATTCTGGGCAACTAAAGAAAAAAAAAGATTGACCATTTCTTTATGGGCCGCACAATGTTGAACTATGGCCCAGTTATTGAGAACATGTGAAGGCCAGAGGAATACGAAGCCCATTGGCTAGAGTCCAGCCCACGGGTTCCTGAATAAGACGGTTTGTGCGGTAACTCGTGCGATACGCAAGGGTCAGTGACTTCCGAGTTCCACCCAAGTGCAGGCATCCTCCTTTGTTTTAGGATTTCGGTGATTGTGTCATCTATAAATGTTAGGGAAGTAATCACGACCATGAATCTATATTTTGAAGCCAAGACAATTCTTTTTAAAAAAAAAAAAAATTCTGACAAACTAAACTTGCAGCAGGAGGAGACAGAGGAAGAGGCAAGAACAGGGGAATCAATATTTCAGGGTTTCTCACGGGTAGAATAAGAAAATTATCCTTGAGCGAAGTTATGAATTTAATTAATGAAATATTAAAAAAAAAAGTCCATGTCATTTGGCAAGTAAAACCTGATCAATCTGAGATGAAATATTTAACGGCCATATTTTAACAGGGTTAAGAGTCAAAATTTGCAAGATAAAGAGGTTATTTTTAAATTTTCAAAGACGAGGGAGTTAAGGAGTCAATGTACTTTGGCCCACCCGGGGGGGAGGGGGGGGGGGGACACAATTTAGCCTTGCAGAGTCATTCTCAGCCATTACGTTCAAAATGCCTCAGCGTCAAATAACACGAAGAATAACAAATCCAATGACTAGAAAATTCATCGCCCAAACTGAAAAAATAGGAAAAAAATTAAGGGTTGCCGTAGAAAAAGAAAAACGACAAATGCTGATGCTTAAAGCATAGTATCAGCACGAGAAGGCAATCTCCTGAAGAAATTGCTTGGAGCAGTGGGTTGTTTGCTTCGGAACCTGGGGTGACGAAGCCAGTAAACTCCGAGAAGTGCAGCGATCACCTTGAAAGGTGTTATGTATAGGGCCACAGCCGCAACCAAACAGAACATTACAAACAAACAAGTCGCTCTTGGGTCTCTCCAATTCAGGAGTGCATGAAATCTCTCACCTTGTGTTGCAATATCTCCCACCACTGTTTGTATTCTTCCCGCCACACTCCTCAGCCTATCATACCTCATTTTCACCACGTCCTGTGCCTTAGAAGTTGGAAAAGTATCAAACTCTTCATCCAGTTCATCAGGTTGTGCTGCTTCTGCCCATGAAAGTTTTGTGTCCATGTGAGGCGGGTGTCTTGGCCTGAACCGGAAGTTCCATATGCCGATCACAAACATGTACAGGAAGATGGTGGGGAGGATCAGTTCAGGGTAGCTGATTAATATGAAGAACAGGATGTGTACTAGAATTGAGGTCACTGGGTTCTTCCATTTTTTAACTTCTTCCAGCCACTTGCTCATAGCTATTGCACCAGAAAATACTGATACTACTCTGAAGAAATTAGCTTTGCTTCTTCTTAAGCTCCACATGTGAGAGTCCACGTCTAGCATGTACTCTACAACCTCTTTCCTCAGGGGTGGCTCTGCTCTCCCAAGCCTTACTGCCACAATGTTCATGGCCTGGAATCTCAAACTGTCTAATTGATTCACAGTGAATGGATGCTGATAATGCATTTTGGGGAGTAAGGGTTGCCCATAGAGGTAAAGTATGTGCGCTAAGGAAAGACAAGTAAATCTAACAGCTAACTGAAGTTCACCCGTCTTCTTCAATCCAGAAGGACGTAGAACAAGCAAGGGGTAAGAGTTAGTGTATATCCTATCCATTACGAGAGTTGATAAGCGAATTCTTACCTTTCCTATTTTGGAATCAACTTTGGCTCCACTTCCTGATAATGGCTTCTCATTCCCTCCCAAATGGCAGTTGTCGAAAACTCCCAAGGTTACCACAGTGCAAGGGTCGTATACTTCCCACATGTATTGCTCATTCCATTTGGGGTTTGAGCTATCGGTGATGGTTCTTGTTCTGACCCATTTTTGTCCGTACTTGGCAACACAATAAGCATCGGTGGTTGATTTTCCGTCCTTGGTCTTCATAGGTTGGAGCCCTTGAGCGCTCAATATTCCTACTTCCAGAATTCCAACTGGCTGCTTCCATAGCTGTCTCGCGGTTGGTTTTGTATCGCTTATATATAACGTAGATTCATCCAAAACATGGTAGCCACCCTCGAGAGACACTCTGAGATGAATCCGAGTAGAGAATTTGAGTTCATGCCTTTTGTCTCCCTCCAAAGCACCAAAACCAAAACTTTCTAGATTGAACCAGCGAGAATGAACTGGACGATGATCCAAACGCTTCTCGAATTTATTAAGTGGGATGCTTATCCTACCAGCAATTTCATCTTTTGATCCTATCTTGTTTTCCACAGTCAGCACCAGTTGTTCTTCAAACGGCTCTGCTGCCACAAACAAGAGATCCTCGTTCCAGAACGGATTTGTTGTTTTTGTCGGACATACCTTAGTTTTGAGTACTTGATTTCCTACTTGAGCCTTCACAAACACTTGGGGTGGTTGGCTTTTATCGCTTGGCTCTACATCTTGAGCTTCGATCACATTTACTCTGAGATACCACAGTTTTGGTGAAACATAAACCTTGGACCGAATTGTATAAACTCCCTCTCCTTGTACTGAAGCAGCATCCGAATGCCATGCATCAGGAAATGCTTCATCAGCTTGTGTTCCCATCCAAACTGCCAGCATCACTTCTCCTTTCACCTTTTTCTCTCCTCTTCTGTCCTCTAATCTATACCACTGAGGAGCCAGAGGGCTATCTGGGGGCACTCTGGTTGGAACTTCATGCATGTCAAATTCCACTTTTCCGATGTACTCATCTCGGGACACCATCTCTTTGTCTCTGACAAACACCTCAACGACTGAAGATTGTATCTTTTCCTTGGAGAATGCAAAAACCTGTTTCCACTCGGGATTGCTCTTCTTCTCGAAGTGTCTTGTTTTGCCCTTGTAGTTGCCGACCTTGACTTCCACGTAAGGGTCACAATTTCCTGTCACAGGATTTGGAGGTAGGTCTTTGGCTTTCGCAACTCGGACATAGAGATAGAACATCTGTTCCACCAGGTCGTAAGTGCTGGTGGCCCTGTCGCTTGCAATCCACCCACTCCCTCCACGTTGTCCCCCATGGGGCCATTTTTCTCCCAGCTCAGGTTTTGTGTCCTTCAGCTTGTAATCGTCTTGTTCTTTTGGCTTTGAACCAGCTTGGGAACCCATTGCGTTTGTGTCCTTCCTTTGGAAACGTCGACTTTCAAAATTTCTGGTTGCTGCAAAAACTCTGGTCCCTAGTGTCCTGCGCTAAAATCAACTTTCATTCTCCGATGTTTGCTGCCTAGGCAACAGAGGAAGGAACTCAAAGCAAAACTCCAGAGGACAACAGTAAATTTGGACTCTGGAAAACGGAGATATCAAGTTTGAACTCTGTCTCCTGTTTGAGACCATGAAATGAAGCTGTGAAAGGAAGTATTATGCACAGGTCGAAATATGCAAAGGTTCTTTCCCTTTATTCCTTACTTATCTGTATTTGTGTTTTAAACTGCTACTTTTTTTCCCTCTCCTACTGCGGCTGCCGTGTTTCTCATCTTTCTTTGTCATGATCTTGGTGTTTTCAAGACAGTCATTAGTGACATTTTTTGGGCAAAGCATTAGGTCTCTTTTGTGGCCTACTTTTTATATACAAGGCATCTTCTACACACGCACACGCCTCATCAGAGGTTGTACCGATTTGCGTTCATATAAAACACAAATTATATTGATATACAGATCCTAGACAAACTAAAGAGGGACTAACAAAGATGTTGAGGAAATATTGCGCTAGAGAAACAATGTTCTCGAACCTTTCTGCTTTATCTAAACGCCGAGTGATTCAAGAATGGGCCGTATAGTCACTTGGTAAGGAAATAGAGATAATAAAACCTACTGATTGAAATTCCAAAGTGGCAAAAGACATAACAGATACCCACTCGAGAGAACAAAAATTTGGGTGTATGAGAGAATAAAATACAGATAGACTAACACAAGCTCTGCCCTCTTTCCTAGATTCTCTGGGCAAAATTGAAACGACCACTTTTGCCCTCGTTTTTGTTCTTGTTTGTAGGATAGGATACAAGGGGTATTCTGGCAGTTAGGTTAAAACAGAATGGACAATTTCATTGTATGCCACAGCAGAACTAATTAATGTGGAAGGGATAGGCGGTCGCTTAAGTGATAAGGTTGAGAGGTGAAGCTGGTATGAGGAGTATAAAAAAGTGGGGAAGCATCGTAGAAAGCCTATGTTCAAAAAAGATGCTTTATACCATTATTCTGCCGTCTTTATTCAAAGTTTTCTTCTGTTTACATATTCGTTTGTTCTCTTCCATAAAAGCATGCACATAGAAAAGGACGGCGACCAGAAGAGATGGCCCATGTTTGATTCACAGTAGGCGGGGAAGGGCCGTGAGGGTTTTGGTTGGGTTTTTATTTGCAGCGGCTAGTGCCCAAGGGTGAGAATGAGTCCAAAAGTTTGATCTTTGACCCACACTTGGTTTAGGCCATATCGTAGTTGCCGTTACGGGATTTGACTTTTGAATATTCTCGTTCCTCGATAAAGTTTTGGCTTCCCCCTTATGTTACATTATCAACAAAAACTCAAAAGTAAATAAATCTAATACAATTAAATGTTTTTAATAATTAATTTTGTTTAATGAGTTCATTACAAAGTTCAAACCATTCAATTTAAGTCAAAATTTATAATTAAATCGCTTAAAGATATATTTGCATCTGATCCCGTCGGTCTATTATCAGTAACAAGTCACGTCACGCTTCAAGGAGTCCTCCCTTATGAGGAATGGACCTCCGGGAATTCAACCTGTAGTCATGAATAGGTTTGGTCAAATTCTGCCAAACGGTCATATTGTTCCTATTCCCAATTGAGTGTATTCCCCCAACAAACTGATGATCATATACATAAAAGTCTCTTAAACGCGAATCTACCTTTCAACTTCAGATGCAAGTAGAAACAAAATCACGCTGCAGCTCAAATGAATGACTTCAACTTACCTCCATCCCTTTTATCCTTCCTTTGGATGGGCAGAAAAATCACGGAAGATAGAATACTATCATAGAAAACTTCTAAAAACAGCAATTTTTTTAAAATTTTTTCTCCCCCTAGTTCCCTCTCCACATAGCCTAAACGTTATTCCATAGAGGTTGCTAATGGGGGTTGAGTTATTTCAATTTTCCTGTACAAATTTCCAATTAAAATGGGCAAATTAATTTACAAGCCCTTTTCACAATCCATTTTCTTTCAAAGGAATGGGGACTCTAAAATCAGCCGCCCATTTGACAATTTCAATTGAAAACTACAAGGATAAAGTGATGAATCATGAGAGTCGGAGTAGTGAGCACTTCTTGTAAGCTGGCGGTCACAAAGGAGTGTCCTTGTTCCATGATAATCTATTAAGGCCGTCGACAATAGCCCTGCGGAATTTGCCATTGTGGAGAAGGAAGGATGAGACATGACCGCCAGTGACCCACCTCACCTCACAACCCGGCCAAGCTTTCTCAAGTTCCAGCACCGAGTGTTTTGGGATGTATCCGTCATCCTGCAAATGGTGTTTACCGTTATAAGTAGATATTCCACCTAAACTTTCACAGAAAGGACTCTTAAGAAAGACTCATATAGAATGATAACAAATAAGCGGAGAAATCTAGACAACTGCAAGCATCTTAATAAAAATGGGTGAAATTCAACCTTCTGAATTGCAACAGAAAAGATTACCCATAAAAAGTAACAACATAGAGAATACCAGGTAAACAAAGATAACAGCAGAATGATCTAAAAACTTTCTGCTAGACTCTCGACTGACACGGACAAAAATGTCCACTAGATAAGAAAATCAAAGATAGAGGGAAAAACAATCAAAAGAGAATACTGTATGATCAGAATAAAAGTGATCCACAGCCCAATTTTGAATCAGAAACAAAGTAAGGCTAACCAACAAAGATAGTATGGACTGCCATTTTTCAGAACGCTTCGTTTCAATACAAATGATTCTCATTTTGTTAACTGTCTTAGAATTGGTCCACGGAAATGGAAGGGCAGCTAGAAAAATTAGATGTCAGTTACTTCCAATTTTCACTGAATATATATTTAAAAGGTATTAAGCAATAAGAGGTTCTGGGACTCACTGTAGCAGCAACGAAGATCACAGCATTTGGATTTTTGGGAATTGGAAAGCGTGTGACATCTGTGAGAGATAGGACATTTCGCATCCTCTCTCTTACCTCCTCAAGAGTCATTGCAGCCTTCTGCGCTGCAAGATCCTCTCTCAGTGCTTCCCAGGCGGTGCCATGCTTTAAAATTCCCTCACAGAATGCCACAACAGCAGAATGTGGTGATAGAAAAGGGAAAGTTGCAATAGGCGTCGGGTGAAGTGATCCCACCATTGCTGCATGTACTCCTCCTAAAGTTCATAAAAATACCCAAATATATATGATATTGGACACTGCAAGGTTCCAAAAGTTAAGAATTCAAATATCCAATCACTTCCCTAGGCAGATGTCAACGTTTTTTGACAACTGAACTGAGACTCAGCAGTTCAACCAATTCTGCTAATTTATTTCCCATGTGTTATGTATAAGTCGAAAATATTTGAAACCATTAGCAATGGTCAAAAAACAAAACAATGAAGATGTAGCAGCTTGAGCATTAGCATGGGCTTCAGTCCAGATGAATCTTACCCATACTAAGTCCACAAACACCCATCTTGCCGAAACCTGCCTCAGCATCCAGCCAGTGTAAAAGGCTTCGGGTCTCTTCAATGGTTGCTCTTCCTAATAATAAAAGGTCACTAACACACAAAAGTTTGGCGCCACACTGGAGCATAGGGCGTCTTCGTCCATAGAATGGACTGCATTTGCGTACATAGATACACAGAGACAGACACACATATATATGATGACAAATGTAAGTTTATATTAGAAAATGGTTGAAAAGATGATAACTTTGGTTTCAAAAAGAATTTTAGCCTGACCTTTCAAGTACCATGGTTGCAATATTTTCCTTTACCAGAGGTCCACCAAGACGCAATCTCCGTTCAAAGGTATGGTCCCCAGTTCCTGCAATTATCTTTTAAAGATAAAGATGCAGCTATTAAACAAAATGGCAAGGTGACAAAAGACAGATTCATGGTCACGGGTAAAGAGAGGTCTTATCATCCGGATTTTCTGACCTGGCGGTTCTCCCAGCTAAATAATGACCTTATCCTAATTATAATAGTAAGTGTCTTGTGTCAATCTTTGATGCCTAACTACGAAGCAGAGGACCAGAAGATATTACAACTTACACAAACAAGGGAATTATTCATTCTTGGTTTTCCTACGTGTGTTCATTACAATCCTCTCTGCAGCTTGCTTGATTACCAAACTCAGGAAAGGAGAAAATTCTGAACGTGCCAATGAATGGCCAGGCTCAGTAAGTCAGGATTGCTGACCAAATCAATGACATTCTGATTGCACTGGATAAGAGCCAAGAGATCAAGCTAGCTACCTAATTTAGACTAAGCAATTGCAAAATAAACGAATAGTTAAGGTCCAGAAACAAATTCTTCCCAGTCCCTGCGCAAAACAATTTAGTAATTTAGGGATGATTCATCCAGAATAAATTTACGATTGATAGCAACCCAACTTGGCTCAACAGTTCAGTCCTATTTATCAACAAAATAACTAACATGGATTAAAGTGAGAGAGATCACTTTGTCCTTCACTGCTACCATCCTTTACAGTTCATCCATGAAAAAGATCAGAATGAAACGATACTATACTACACAGATTAAACTATTGAGGCAGCAACCGTAACCCTATATGCTATTAAAAGTATACAATACTTGTATGGTAGCATGCATCCTAAACAGGGCAGCATAGAGAAAACATTTCTTTCTATCCATTGTCCATAAAACAAAATGCACGAAGAGATATCACTAACTTCACAAGTTTTGAAAACTTTTGTTCCTTTCTGTCCCCCCCACCCCCCACAAAAACAAAAAAAAAAAAAAAAAAAAAAACAAAGAAAAACTTTTCTTGGCGATAGATGTTACCATCACATCCAACCATAATCCAGGAAGTGACCATCCAGCCCATAAGAAGCCCAAGTTCCCCGTCCAGGACCACGTAATTCTATTTGTCAATATATTGTCGTTTCAAAATTCATAAACCATTATGTCAACCTCGATAGTCTCCTGATGGAAGTTATAGACAGATCTCAAGCCTTTAGCAAAACTTCAACTTCAAACTTAGCCTAGTAGTTTATTGACGACGACCAAATCATATGCCACAGAGGCAAAAATTCTAGCGTGTTACCTGCAAGATGAACCACGCAAGCCATCTTCCCCGGGGGAACATTCTTGGGCACCAGAAACGCAACCCTTGCATTGTGGCTCTCAGGAGGCAAGGCATTCAGCAGCTGATCATCACAAGGGTTCTAAATACCCCTTCTCTCAAACAAGCAGTCCTCGTCTCCCAAATCGTCCTCCAGATGGGTTGAATCAAAACGGGAGGCCAATTTTGTCCTGCAATTTCTGGGAACAACTGCTTAATCATTTTCTCGAGCATGTCAAGTTTGGTGCCACCCCATCCTTTCGAGAAAAAGGGGGTGCTAATCCTCGATCGATGCATGAATGCACCATAAACGTGGTCCAACACATAATGAAGAATTCCCAGATTAACTGTGACCATTATCCAGAATCTCAAATCGTCAAGTATCGAGCTTGGTCAAATTCAGATTGGATGATGTACGACGATGAATAAAAACAGAACAGCGTTGAGTTATGACTGTAAGCTGATTGATAAACAACAACTCTGTTTCGTAAACGTAAAACAAGAGAAAATTTTCAAGAAAGATGGAGCGCACTAGTAGTGTACGCAAAACAGATCTGGAGAGCCGAAAATTCTGACAAAAATCTGAACGACCACCAAAAAAAAAAAACACAAGGAGAAAGAAGAAGGATTGGTGGAGGAATTAGAATGGATAAATGTACTGAAAGAAAGAAAGAAAAAATCAATGAAAAAAAGCGAGGAGAATGGTATTGAGGGAATCGAGGCAGATCCAAATGCGGAAACGGAAGCGCGATAAGAGAGAGAAAGAAAAGGAGGGAACCGCCATCTACCGGAAACACAAACTGTGGGAAGAGAACAAAACCACTAAATGACACGCTGGATAGGGCTCCCTTGTGTTGTGCCACCTATTATGTCTTTCTGTTTTAGTTGTTTCTCTGGCCATAAAACAGCCTTCTTTTTCTTTTATTTATTTTCCGAATTAAACACATATTTTTATTTGTATTTTTACAATTGACTTGATAAATATATAATTTTTTAAATAATATTTAGAGTATGATTTGCATTTTTTTACGTCTGACTGAAATGAATCGCATTGTCGTGTCTACACGAAATTTAAAATAAATATAGAAATATAGAGATTATGATATATTTTAGAAAAAAATCATTTCTTATATTTATAATTTTTCTAAATTATCTAACTACTCTTTAACTAATCAAATTTAGATGATGATGGTATTTAATCATATTTTTCATAATTAACTAACTTACCTAACTTGTTTAATATTAATCAGATAGTAAGGGTTTTATATAATGATCGGAAAGATTTATGATTTACAAATAGTGCATCTCATAAAATTTATATAAATCTATATGATATAAAGTATTGAATTATTGATACACTGATAGTATTGATTATACATAGGCGTACACAAAAAGAGGTATACCAAATTGCATAATTTTTAATAATTCAGATATCTTTATGAGAAGCAAGCTAAATCCTAAAATGGGAAAAAAAAAAAAGATATTACAGCTAAACCTCGATGGAGGAAAAGGATGGTCAGGGAGTTCCTTTTAGAGTAATGTTTGAAGTTGTTTCGATTTTCAAAAACAGGAATACCCTGTAACTGAAGTGTGGGCTGGCAAAATTAGTGTATGAGTTGATGATGCTGCAGCATAAAAAGGGATGGAGAGGGGGACAGAGATTGAAGGAACGCAATTTATTTATCAATCAATTTATAAGATTTGTAATGAGAAATCAGGAGTGTTTATAGAGTTCTAAAATTATAAATTAATAAAAAATATAAACACTTGATTGATTCCATCAATATCACTTTGTAAAATGTTTTAAATCTGTTCCTATTTTTTAAATTCTCTGCTTCCTATGTTATTATTGCCTTTGATTTTATTTGCATTGATTATAATTATTTAATCATCACGCTGCCATAGTTTCACTCCTGATCCTCTGGCGATCGTTGAGTACTGAATTAGCAAACCGAAGATGAAGGCAGGACGACGACAAATGTCTCTGGCAATGAATGAGGCATGAAACTATGAAACCTTTTTGTTAAAATGGATGCGCAACGCAAAGATAAAGATGTAGATTGGTAGGGTAAGACCAAAGCAAAGGGATTTTTAATACCCGCGTTGCTTTCCTACATCTTTTTGCAGAAAAAGAAACCCCAATATTTCTTGGATGGGGATCACCTGATCGAAGTCACCTTCTAACTTTTTCTTTTTTTTAATTTTTTAGAAAACATGGGAAAAAGTTCAAGTCTTTTGACGTACTTACCTCTACCCCTCCTAATAATCCAAACACAAACCGCAATTTTAATTTGTTCAGAAAGAAGGAAAGGGAGTGAGGCTAGGGCACGGGACACAGATCAAAGGATGAGCTCTGCAAAGAGTGAGGCCTGGTTTCTCTTCCATGTCAACACTTGCCTTGCCTCCTTCTACCTCCCACCCAAAACACTGAATCATGCCTCCCAGATTCGCCTGCACTACCTGCAAAGCCAGAGATGTTCCAGGACACCCTCTTCTTCCACTCCCAAATGGTATCAACTCAAAGTGTTGCCCTCTCACATCTACCTGCTTCTTTCTCCCTCTTCCTCCTCCTTCTTCACTCGTCGTCATCATGAACCTCTCTGGCCTGAACTCCTCTGGGTTTTCCCAGTAGTTTGGGTCCCTTCCTATGGCCCACACGTTCACAAACAGCTGCGTCTTCTCTGCAATCTCGTACCCTCCCACACTGCACCTTTCGCTCGATTCCCTCACCACTAACGGTCCTGTTGGGTGTATCCTTAGGGTTTCCTTCACTATCGCTTGCAGGTAGGGAAGGTTCGGAATGTCTGATTCTTCTACTATCCTCCTCCTTCCTACTACTCTTTCTATCTCTTCTCTCGCTTTCTTCATCGCACTTGGGTGGTTTATTAGCTCCGCAAGTCCCATTCCGTCGTTAAGGCTGAAGTGTCTGTTCCTGCCATGAATATGTCCTGCAACATCGTAGTTGATATACATGTAGGAAGAAATATGTAAAAGGATGGAGAGTAGTGATTTCGGTGGCTTACAAGGATGAAGGCCTTTATGTTCTCTAGGTTCAGTTTTATCTCTGAGTTCTCATCTTCATATATGTCTAGCAAAATATGAAGCAGATCCTTCGCTTCATAGACCTCACCTACTTCCTTCATCTTCCTTCTCTCCTCCTGGTGTTCTCCTATCACTCTGTCCATGAGACTGTCGAACCTGTCCCTCAGTTCCTTTGCTTTTTCTTGATTCCCTGCAAATCCCAGTTCTTGCAGAACCAAATAAAATCCGAAACATTGAACTTCCCCGTCAGCTCGGCGGTGTCTCTCACTAGCTTCCTGATCTCTTCAGCTTCACCGTCATCCTCAGAGCATGTTTGACCCATGAGCATTCTGGACACGATGTTATTGGACAGTGTCAGCAGCTCTGCTCCAACGTCCACCGCCTCACCCCTCTCGGCCTTGTTCAGCAGAAGCCCTAGAAATCTCAGCGTCTCCTGCCGCCGCACCGGAAGGAGCTGGTCGAGCGTCCGGCCACCGAGAAGCTCAGACATGCACAGTTTCTTCATGAACTTCCAGTAGGGGCCGTAGGGAGCGAAGGAGAAGTCCTGGGAGCCATAGGTCAAGAAGTCAACGGAAGTATTTTGAGGGCGATTGGAGAAAGAAGCTTCATGAGTTCTGAGAAACTCAAGGGCGGTTTCTGGAGTGGAAGCTACAACACATGGAACAGAGCCCAGAAAAAGTTGGATGATGGGTCCGTAGCGTTGGGAAAGGCTGCGAAGAGCTTGATGAGGAATGGGAGCAAGAAGGTGGAGGTGTCCTATGATGGGCAAAGCCAGTGGGCTAGGTGGGCAATTAGGCTTCTTTTGTATTCTGCTAAAAATGGCTCGAACCAAGATCAACGAAACTAACCCAATGGTTGCTACTTGGATGTATACTTGAAAATCCTCCATCTTTGGCTGTGAATCCCAGTTATGTTTTGGGGTAAGGGGTCAATAATGTGCCTTCAATAAACAAGGAATTAAGGCACTTCATTGTATATTTCGTTGGACTTGTTAATTAAGCCGACTATATATGGTCTGTCTGAGAGTTCGGGAATTATAATCATGCTGATTTATTTAGAATATTACTTAATTTAATTCGCTTGCTTGCTGTTTTGTGTTCCATCGTTGACAATAGTGTAGATGTCGGAAGCGAGTGTTTTACTTAAAAGGAAACTGGCGTGATTGTCTTTATCCTATATTTCTGGGATTGGCCGGCAATATGTAAATTCTCAGTTCAAACCTAAAATCTGCAACCATATTATGAGTATGACCAGTTCTCACTTGACTTGAAAATCCATTTTTAAAAAATGCGTAGCTGTTCTTCACCGTTTAGTTATTTGAATAGTTTATTCCGACAAAGGAAAAGCAATTGCAACTAGTGGATTGGGATCCTCAATTATTGAGGGATACTAATTATTAGATTGTGATTAATGGTATAAAATAAAAACTTATCCTTTGAAAAAAAAAAAATTTGTAGCTTCCACCTCAATGCCAGCTCATTCTATTACGATCTAATGGTTAAAATTTGAACAAGTTATTTGTATGGCAACTGAGTATAAGGTAAGATTTTATGAATGAAAAAATAGATTATAGTAAATTTTCGTCCGAATGACTTTCTCTAATGTAGATGAAAATGCTCTCTTCCACAAGTTTTAAATTGATTCTCTAAAATCTGCTGATGGAAAAAAACCGTAAAATCACGTATGGAGAGAAAACAAGGGAAAGGATGGAAAGGGTCCCATTCTGAACATGAAATTATACCATTCAGGTTTCTCAAATACCAAAGGATATTCTGGGAAGTTTCCTTTTAACTTTATTTCATCCCATTTTTTATTTTTTCATTCAGCCTTGAAGTCAATCCTTGCCATCAATATGCGCTCTAGCCATTTTGTCTCTAGTGACTTTTAGTGTTAATTAAAATTTTATTAGAAATCCTTTACCAAAATTTTTTTTACTAGAAATCTGTTGGATATTCCATATTAAATCGACACCTTCAGGTTAGATTAGAACTTCGCTGACTCACTCTCAATTAGCTTAAACATCTTACGTCATGCTCTGAGATTCAGTTTTTTTGCCCTTTTCTCGATCACAATCACAGCCGTGCTTTCCTTTTTCTGTCAGGCATATATGCAGTTCTTGGTGGTTACAAAGTCCAATCGGCCAGTTCATACAAGACAGATAACAATCTCTCTCTCTCTGTTTTTTTTTTGGGTGCCAAAAGTGAGATAACGATCTAATCATTGCGTAAACCATGTGATTTCTAATAAATTCTTATGTCGCAGATTATATAAATACGCGTTAGTTCACTAAAAAGAGTTTTTTTTTTTGGGCCAAAAGTTCACTAAAAAGAGTTGACATCTCATTTAACGCTTCTGGTTTGATCATTCTAACGGGCGTGCCATGAGAGGAAAATCTCAGTAACTTCATTAAGTCAACGTGGTAAAACTCACTTGTACTAGTAATTAAGGATTTAGTTTGGATGAAGCACGGAACATCTTTACAATCATTCTTAAATATTACTTCCGCTTCTAAATATAAGAGCTAGTTCATTAATACGAGTATATTAAAAAAAATTAATTAAGTTAGTTATTTGTAATAAATGTGTATTGTATTTCCTAAAATATCTTTGCTAATCAAATATACTAGCTAAACCTATCATTATTGTAATGACTATCTTGAAAAAAATAGATAAATATGAAAGACAAAATAAATTACAGTTTTATATTTAGGATTAAAATAAAAGTCAAATAAACTTTTATATTAAGGACTGAAGGTAGTATAACACTGATGGCAGCACATTTTGTACAATGAACAACATATTCAAGACAAACTTGGCATCATTAATTCATCATATGGAAGCAACGATTCCGAAACTAATCGTAATGAAGAACAAGATTGGAAGTAAAAGTCCGTGCAGCGGCAAACAACGATAATTGTATTCTTGGAGATCACTGTAAGGGAAATGGCAAGAATCTGGGTTTTGGGATGCAAATGAGGGGGTGGGCCCTTTGAAGATCCACAGAGCTTCCTTCTTCCATGTCAATAGTACTGATGGCGTTCTTCTCTCCATCTCCTCCTGCAGGTTTCCATTCAAAGCACTGAATCATAGCAGCAAGAGTGGTATGGAAAATATTGAGTGCTAGTGAAGCTCCAGGACAGCCTCTTCTTCCACTTCCAAAGGGTAAGATATTATAGTTTTGTCCTCTCACTTCCATCTGGCTTTTTTGATCTTCCCTCGTGAACCTTTCTGGCTTGAACTCCAATGGATCATCCCAGTATTTTGGATCCCTCCCAAGTGCCCAGATATTTATGACCACTCGACTGTTGGCCGGAATCTCATATCCTGCTATGTTGCAGCTTTCAGTTGACTCTCTTAGGATCACTGGAGCAGGGGGTGAAGCCTCAGTGATCCTTCACTATTGCTTGAACATATGGAAGATTTACTATATCCGACTCGTTTACTATTCTTTCATTCCCAGTCACCTGCTCAATCTCCTTCCTTGCTTTCTCCATTATTTCTGGGTGGTTTATCAGTTCTGCCACCGCCCACTCTACCCCTACCGCTATCGTACCAGTCCCACCTAAAAATATATCCTGACTTGGACATGTTATATGTCAATCAAAACTGATTGATTTTTTGATCTGAAGTTAAAATATATTAGCCTATATTATATACTATTTAATAGAGGATATTTACCTTCAGGAAGGCTTTGATGTTGTCCCTAGTGATTCTGACATCTGTGCTTGGATCTTCTGATATATTTAGAAGAAGATCTAGTATATCTTCCGGTGCATCTTTCCTGTTGGATTTAATTCTTGCTCGTTCATGCTCTCGAAGGATGCTTTCGAGCCTAGCGTCCGACCTCTCGTGTACCTCCTTCAACTTTTTCCCAATTCCTTGGAGATCCAGGAATTTGAAAAGCCAGAAATAATCTGACAAGTTGAGTCTTCCACTAACCCTGGCTGATTCTTTCACAGCCCGCGCCACCTCATAAGCCTCCTCGTCGTTGGTACAGAAACTTTTGTTAAGTGCCATTCTCATTACGACGCTGTTTGCTAGCCTCACAAGCTCAGCTCCCACATCCACAGCCTCTCCGGCGTGAGCTTTCTTTAGAAGTACCTGCAAGAAATGGCAAATCTCCTCTTGTCTAGCGGGAATGAGTAGGTCAAGCACGCGACCATTGAGAAGTTCTGACATGCAAAGCTTCTTCATGAACTTCCAGTAGGTTCCATAAGGTGCAAATGCGAAATCAGCTGCGTTATAAGTGAGATATTTGACAGCAGAACTGGGTGGTCGGTTACAGAAAGAAATTTCATGGGTTTTCAATATCTCTTTCACGATTTCAGAACTAGAAACAACGAACCAGGGAACAGAGCCAAGGTAGATGAGAATCATGGGTCCATAACGACTCGAGAGCTTGTGAAGAGCTTGATGCACGGGTGGTCGAAGAAGGTGAAAGTGTCCTATGATGGGTAAGGCAAGAGGACCTGGAGGAAGCCTAGCTTTTGGTTGTTTAGAGAATATAGATCGGACCAATATGAGAGAGGCTAACCAAATCATGAAAAAGAGTGCGTAGTTGGAGCCTAGAATGTTATTGATTTCCATCTTTGTCTGTTTAGAATAATGAGTGCGGGATATATGCATGTAGGGTCTATTTATAAAGGTGCTGTATGGTACAGGTTTGAGAGTATATGGCCATTTGATTTAATCACCGGTGGCGGTGACATCTGCATGATAACTGATAAGGCATATATTAACTAATTTTAACTAAACAATGCATTCAAAGTGGCAAAAAAATTTTATTTTAAAAAACAGATGTAGTGGAAATAATCTTCAAGGCACGGAAAAAATGGTTTCCTGCTGCCTTCAGTAATACATGAGTGTGGAATGGTTTTTCATGGGTATACCAGGGCAGAGAGCAGGTTTTTCATTTTCCTTATTATGGGAAAAAAATTAAAGCACCATGCTTAAAAGGATAAATGCATTAAAAACCAGACTTGTATCAAGTTTTGAACTCAGAATTTTAAGATATAAAACTCCATAAGTTTGAAACGTCATGAAAAAGGTTCAAGATTAATTTAATGTTTTTTCCTTTGCTCCTGCCGGCAATAATGGACCCCTAAAATGATAGCTATGTGATGGCTGAGGTTGATTGATAGATTTATTAAACTCATAACATGACTTCGCTTGCTTGTTGGACAATATCATCACACCCCCTCTCATGAATCTATGCTCGTATGTAGCTTTCTGATTCTCTCATATGATAAAGCCCGGGAATATTCCTGTTATTTTGGACTATTTAGTTGCTACTTGTATTAAAAGACAAAAGAAAGAAATCACTGGTTCACATCTAGACCAATATATTTTTTATTACTTTCATGGGCTGCTTCCCTTAAAGTTCAAGTAAGCCTAATCAAGCATTCAAACCATACTTACTGGGCCTAGATGGGATCTCGCTGCAATATTAATCACAGGACTCATTACTTCTTTCAAACATTTTACAGGGAGGAAAAGAAAAAAAGGTAACAGAGTTGGAAAACAAGGGCATAATACAGGAAAGGACTAGAGTTTTAGAAAGGGAAGGGGCCTAGGCACAGGTATACAAAGCAAAGGATTAGCTCTGGGAAGGCCTAAACCAGGCTTCTCCTCCATGTCAACGTCTCCTTCATGAGGCAGTTTCCATTGAAAACACTGTATCATAGCAGCCAGAGTTGTTGGCACCACCTTGGTAGCTAGAGATACACCTGGGCACATTCTTCTTCCTGCCCCAAACACCAACAACTCAAAATTTTGCGCCTTCAAGCTCATCTCGCTCTCTCCCTCTTCATTCATAAACCTCTCTGGTCTGAACTCCAGTGGGTATTCCCAGTACTCAGGGTCCCTTCCAATGGACCACACGTTCACGATCAGAGACGTCTTCTCTGGAATCACGTAGCCATTAACCTCGCACTCTTGAGTTGCTTGTCTCGATATCATGGTTCCTGTTGGGTGAAGTCTGAATGTTTCTTTCACTATGGATTCTACGTAGGGAAGGTTTGGAATGTCTGATTCCTCCACTATTCTCTCCTTCCCCACCACTGAATCGATCTCTTTCCTTGCTTTCTCCATTATATCTGGGTGATTCATCAGTTCTGCCATGGCCCATGTCACTGTAAGAGACGACGTGTCAGTGCCAGCTCCAAAGATGTTCTGCAGAACATGGCAAACTAATAATATGAATTCAAAGACAAATTAAATATTTATCTGTCCCTAGGTAGCTATTTGAATTCAAAGAGAGAAATTTAATGGGATTCGGATGAATACCAAAAAGAAGGCCTTGATATTTCCCTCGTCAGTCTGATCTCAGAATTTGGATTCTCGTATATGTCTAGTAAAATATCAAGTAGATCCCTCTCTGCTTCATGTTCCTTATGCGTGTCCTTCCTCCTCGTCCTCCTTGACTCTTCATGCTCCTTAATAATTCTCTCTATTATAGCATCGTACTTAGTTCGAACAGTACTTAGTATTTTTCTATATCCCTGCAAGTCTAACTTCTTAAACAACCACCCCATATCTGCTAAGTTGAACTTGCCACCAAGCTCAATCAACTCCTTGACCACCTGAACCAGCTGGGACCCTTCACTCTTAACATCAGAACACCTTTTTCTAAACGCCATTGTTGTGACAATATTATAAGCCAACAATGCTACCTCCTCTCCAACGTTAACTTCCTCTCCTAAATCAGCCTTTTTCAGTAAATTGTGCAAGAAGAACTTGAGTTCCTGTGCTCGAACAGGTGAGTGATGATGCAGTGTGGTTGGGCTGAGGAGCTGAGTGATGAAAAGCTTTCTCATGAACTTCCAAAAAGGTCCGTAAGGCGCCATGAAAATATCAGAACGGTCGTAGGTGACATAGTCGAGGTTGGTTTTATGGGGGTGGTTCAAGAACGAAGCATCATTGATTTTGAGGCATTGCCTGGCAATCTCAGGAGAGGAAACTAGGACGCAGGATTTGGAGCCAAAGGAGAGACGAAGAAGAGGGCCATAACGTTGTGAGATATTGTGGAAAGCTCTGTGAGGGAGAGGACCAAGCAGGTGGAAGTGGCCTATGAGTGGTAGGCCTGGGGGGCTGGGTGGCAGCTTAGCTTTGCCTTTACGCTTGCTTAACAACAAGATGATGAACAGCAAGGCTGGCAACATGAACATCAGAATCGCTCTCAAGTCATCATTATCCATCGTCTTAATAATGTTGAAAACTACTAAATGGACTAATATAATTACAATCTCGTCAATATTGCTATGGCTAGTTATAAGGACTATTCATTACTTACAGCCAAGGTTTTCCGTTATTTATCACTATTAGAAATCAATGTCGATGAAACGTGGCGCCAAAAATATTATATATGTGTATAGTGTTGGCTTACGTTGGATATAGTATAGGACCACATGATATCAACATCTTATCTTGAAAGGCTGACATTTTATGATATTTTTTTTTGAAATAGACTATATATAAATTGACAGGGAGAAATTAAATCTTGAAGCGTATCAACATTATGTTCTTTGATGTTCATCAGATGCTCTTAATCAAGAACCAGCCACGAAAGAAAACAAAAACAATACGAGAAAATATACAGGAAATCTGCCCTTTTGGATGTTTTGTACGTCTTCTCTTCTTATTTCGCTCTATGCCCGTGGTCCTCTTTTTGCTGATGAATACAATTGATTATGAAAAGTTAATCCTACAAATTAATTATTCACAGGCGCACACACGTAGTCATCGTACCGTATTGCAATTATATATATATAATATATATATTTAATGCTTAACTTTTTCCAGATTGGTCCCGAGATTATGAAAGCTTAATTCAAGAGCTCTTTAATTTAGATTAATCATTGTCCTTCTTACATAATCTAGCTAGTTATGTTGAAAGCCGTGGTGATATATATTGATATGATAGCCGGCAAAACCAAGCAAAACTAGATAAAGAATTAAGGCTTCTAAATGCTATGACTTGTAACATTTGATCAGCATTTTTTCAAAAAAAAAATAATATTCATGTCTGATCTATTTATTTACACACACATATAATACACTTTCAATAATTGTCGATGGTATGGCTAACATCTGTTGCTTTCCCTCTCTGGATTGGTCCCGGGGATTAGGAAATCGTCAAAGTTCATTGTTTATTCATTCATATCAATTATGTTAGCAGGACATTACTACTTTATGAGCTTTGGAAATTTTGCCTGTTTGCTTTGCCTATGAACATGACAAATTTTGTGACTATGCTGATAATTTAAATAAAAAATTTTATTTAAAAAAATAAGTAAATTGTGGCTTCCGCCTCATTGCCAACACGTTCTATTACAATCTAACTGTTAAAATTCGAACGAGTCATTTGTTTGGCAAGTGAGTCATTTGAACGGAGATAACATTTTATGAATGAAAAAATAGAGGAAAATCTATGTATCTCTTCCCCGCGTATTAAATTGATTCTCTAAAATCTGCTGATAAAAAAAAATCTAAAATCATGTATGGAGAAAACAAGAGAAAGGATGGGATGGAAAGGATCCCATTCTGGACATGGAATGGAATTATACCATTGTGGTTTCCCAAATTAAATACCAAAGGATATTCTGGGACGTTTTCTTTTAACTTCATTTTACCCTGTTTTATTTTATTTTATTTTTTTAATTCAGGCTTGAAGTCAATCCTTTCCATCAATATGCGCCCTAGCTAATTTGTCTCAATGACTTTTAGTGCTACTTAAATTTTATTTGAAATCTGTTGATATTCATATTAAATCGATACCTTCAGGCTAGCTTAAACATCTTATGTCATGACTCTAAGCCAAATAATAATTAATACGGTGCTCTGAGATTCAGCCCCCCCCCCCGGGATCACAATCACAGCCGTACTTTGATCCTTTTCTGTCAGGCATTTATGCAGTTCTTGTTGGTTCCAAACTCCAACCGGCCAATTTATACAAGTGAGACAACAATCTTTTGTTTTTTGGCCAAAGGTGAGATTACGATCTGATCATTACGGAAGCCAACTGATTCTAATAAATTTTTACTACCTCTGGTTCTTAATATATGAGCTACTTTGACTTTCAACTCCATTCTAATATAAATTCTGATCCATTTTATCTCTCATATTTATCTATTTTTTTAAAGTAATTTTGTAATAGTTACACATGTTAAAAGTTTCATCAAATGGTAGTTTTAGCTAATAAACTTGATTAGTAAGAGTATTTTAAGAAAGACAATACCTATTTATTATAAACAACTAACTTAACTAATTCTTTAATTTAATTCAAATTAATTAATTAGTTCTTATATTAAAGACTAGAGGTAGTATTTTCAGATTATATAGACATGCGTTAGTTCACTAAAAAGAGTTGACATCTCATTTAATACTTCGGGTTTGATTATTGTAACAGGCGTGCCATAAGAGGAAAATTTCAGTAACTTCATTTAAGTCAACGTGGTAAAACTCACTTGTACTAGTTTGTAAGTAATTAAGGATTTAGACTGGATGAAGCCGGAGAACATCGTAGTAAACATTCATAAATACTACTATAATATTGCTGGTAAAACTTCATGAAGTGAACGCGGTAAAACTTGGCATCATTAGTTCATTATATGGGAAGCAACGATTCTGAAACTGATCATAACGAAGAACAAGACTGGAAGTAAAAGTCCTTGCAGTAGCAAACAATGAGAATTCTTGGAGATCACATGGAGGGAAATGGCAAGAGTCTGGGTTTTGGGATGCAAATGAGGGGGTGGGCCCTTTGAAGACTTGCAGAGCTTCCCTCTTGCATGTCAACAGTACTGATGGCGTTCTTCTCTCCATCTCCTCCTGCAGGTTTCCATTCAAAGCACTGAATCATAGCAGCAAGAGTGGCATGGAAAATATTGAGTGCTAGTGAAGCTCCAGGACAGGCTCTTCTTCCACTTCCAAAGGGTAAGATATTATAGTTCTGTCCCCTCACTTCCATCTGGCTTTTTTGATCTTCCCTCATGAACCTTTCTGGCTTGAACTCTAATGGATCATCCCAATACTTTGGGTCCCTCCCAAGTGCCCAAATATTTATGACCACTCGACTGTTGGCCGGAATCTCATATCCTGCTATGTTGCAGCTTTCAGTTGACTCTCTCAGGAACATGGGAGCAGGAGGGTGAAGCCTCAGTGACTCCTTTACTATTGCTTGAACATATGAAGAAGATTTACTATATCCGACTCGTTTACTATTCTTTCATTTCCAGTCACCCGCTCAACCTCCTTCCTTGCTTTCTCCATTATTTTGGGTGGTTTATCAGTTCTGCCACCGCCCACTCTACCCCCACGGCTGTCGTACCAGTCCCCCTGAAAACATATCCTGACTTGGACATATTATATGTCAGTTAAAACTGATGGCTTAGCTTTGATCTCAAATTAAAATGTCTTTAATATAAGAGCTCATTTGACATTTATTGTTGTTCTAAATATAAAACCCAATTCATTGTGTCTTATATTTATTTATTTTTTCAAGGTAGTCTTTACAATAATGATTATTCTAGTTGATACACTAATTAGTAAAGATATTTTAGAAAAGACAATACCTATTATTACAAATAACTAATTTAACTAATTTTCTTAATGTAT